>NC_135646.1:8293560-8596590 GCF_053574225.1 Canis aureus | reverse complement strand
TAGGTGAAGGAAAAGAGAAGAGGCAGGGAGCCAAAAAGGTCAGCATAGATTTCAAAGGAAGGTGATAAGGGCACTTGCAGGGAAGGCGGTTGATTTCTTCATCATGCTAATGAATATTTAAAATATGCAAATATCAGCAAATATGATGTGTGATGAAAGGAAGGAAGGAGGTCGAATCTGCCAGATGAAGTCAAGAGCTTGAAGAGCAAAGAGGCTTTGAGTTGTTGAAAAATGGGAAGGAGAAAGAAGCGCTTCAAAGAAAAGATGAGTTGATTCATAGTCAAGCAGCTCTGAAATGATACATCAAGGACTCTAGAAAAGAGAAGAGGAGGTGAGAAAAAAATCAAGGGCAGAATTTACAGAAAAGGACCCCAGGACAAACCAGAACAGCTTATTTTGACACCACTTTATGCCCCAGTAGATAATTTGATCCCATATAAGTTACGTTAAACAGGATTATATAAATATAATCAATTTTCATCACGAAAATATTTTCTGGAGCTTATGCCATTAAGCCAAGTTGATTCTTTCATAAATTTTCTATACAGGGCAGTTAATTTTTTTTTCATTTTTATCTTTAATGTAACTGAAATTACTTTCATTGAAATTGATTTTTTTCCAACTTAAATATTATTCTCAAGCTATGATTATTCTACCGGATTTCTTGAAAACATATTTTCCTAATTATAGCTTCTGCTATTATGATTTTTATTTAGAAGCTCTTCTAACAAACTCAATTTCCCCAGGTCAAATTTGACATGTCTAAATTTTGTTAAGATTCTGATATCAGATTTTATTCTGGTATCAGATTTTAGTGATTCATAAACATTATTACATGAAGTTTTAGCTCTTTGAGTTTTATTTTATGATGACTATTTATACTAACTCTAATTTTGTGTAATCTTTCCCAATATGCTTCTTCCAATAATTTTAATCTTTTAACCATTTTTATAATGAATAGCTTTTATCATTTTAAGTCTTATTTTGGGATATTTTGGCCAAAAATATTTATTACAATATTTACAAAACGGAGTACTCTGTAGAAACTAACAAAAAGAACAAGGTCTCTACAAACTGCTACTATTGTGAAAGAGCAAAAAAAAAAAATATATATATATATATATGCATATATGCTTTTGCATAAGAAAAAAGAAATACTCATTATATACATAAACATACACATATTTATACTAATTTTGGAAAAAGAAACACAGGGTCAATAAACCAGAAACTAATGGCAAAGACTATTTATATGAATGGGTAAACAGGAGTGAGACTTCTCTGAGTATGCATTTTTATATACTTTTCAGTTTTGAAACATATCTATGTATTGCCTATTCAAAACCTAAAATAAAAAGAGACTGAAGAAAAATCAATGCCCATAATAAATCTAAACAGTAACAAATAAATCTAACAAATAATCACTCGCAAAAATATTCATTAGTTTGTATTTAATTACAAGATTATTAGAAAATTAGGAGTCATTTTTTTTTTTCAGATGGTCTACTAATATTTGGTGAATTCAGTTCTCTTGCATGCATCTGTTCACTTTGTGGGGCTAGATGCTAAGTATTCATTGCTATTGGTAGAAAAGCAGAAGGGAGAGTGTAAAATGTAAAAGTCCTTTAGCAACAGATAGTTGGCCTCAGCAAATGTCTCCAAAAAGCATCTATGTTCTCATAAGGAGGAGAACGACCAGCCCAAGATTTCCCCCGAAGGGAATAAGTAAAATGGCAGGATGGTGGGGTTGGTGATCACTTGGTACCCAACCGGGAAAAATCTCTGAGGTTTGAAGGATATATCAGCTTTGATCTTAGGCATAGCCAATGAAATTTATTAGCAACAAAAAGGAGCAATGTTATGAAACTATAATAAAGACAAAAAAAGTAAAGTCATTTTTAGTTTCAAGAATAAGATGGAGAAAAAAGACAACACTCTGATCTCAATAGCAAAGACCTATGGCAGCCTGGGTGGCTCAGTGGTTTAGTGTGTCTTCAGCCCAGAGCATGATCCTAGAGAACCAGGATTGAGTCCCACGTGGGGCTCCCTGCATGGAGCCTGCTTCTCCCTCTGCCTGTATCTCTGCCAATCTCTCTCTCTCTATCTCATGAATAAATAAAATCTTTAAAAATAAATAGCAAAGACCTTATGAAAGGGTCTCCTGAGGACTCGGGGGAAGGAGTCACAGTGGCTAGAAGAGACTTCCTGGGGTTTTGTGTCTAGTCCAGGCTGTACAATCTTCTTATGAAAGAAGACAAGTACACTTGGTCTCATAAAACCTCAAATGACTTGGTATGGAGGAAAATCACAGTGAAGGAACAAGGTGGGACTGCTCATCTCTGGATGGTCTCTGAGAGAGAAATGCCCTGTTTCTCACCAAGCGCTATCTGTGAAAGATTAACCCTGCCAAGAGGGGCCAGGCCCGTTGGCTAAATGGAGCTACCAGGTGAGAATTAGGTAAGAAGAAAGGTAGATTCTCTTACAAGAAGATCCCCAAATTTTGTGCAAGATCTCGGTTTCAAGGATCCTCTACACAGCCCCATTTCTTACATATTAGCCTTTATTTTAGCTTCATCTCTAAATGCAAAGTTGAGTGCAAATTTCCACATTTTAGGCATTTATTGCAGGACTTTTGACTACTATCAACATTTTCATGCAATGGCCCTCTCTTGAACTTCACAGGTATTGATTTTAAATTTATTCCATAATAAAGCTCCTACCTGTAGAGGATCAACTATATTATTATTTCAGTTTTAATCAGAGAATTGTGTAAATAGTGCCTGGCTTGCACTGGAACATGGATTTCTGCTTTCTTCTAAAGTTTCAAACTACAAAATAGCCACACTCTCTGGATCCTTTCTAATGGTTTCATCCATTGTGGCCACTTCTCCCTACAGCCTTTCACATTCACAAGCTGGTTTTTGTTTTTGTTTTTAACACAATACTGGTGATTGGCTGTCTAGCAGGCAAAGTTATGTTCATGCTGTAAACGTTAATTTAGAAGTTCAGACAGGGCCTGTACATGCCAAATTGCTGGAATAAAAAAAGTACTGAGCAGTCTAAAATGTCTCAGTATCTTTAATTAGCCTGCAGACATATTTCACTGAACAGTTTATTATATATAACTGGATGTTCCACTCTTGTTCAAATTTTTGCCTTTAATACCAGATACTTTAGGGATAGTTAACAAATCACATATTGAAAAAAATGACCTCGTGTGCCAGTCATTTTACCTTGTACCTCTTTAAGTAAAGAATTAAAACAATTATATTTAACCCTTAGGCAAACAACAAAATGCATTAAAGACTATGGAGCAATATGTGCAATCAAGCTCAACTATTATATTTTACATATAATTAGTACAGCACTTCAAAAATACCATGAGCCAAAATGTAGTAAAAAATCAGAAAGAGAGAGATATGGAGAGATAATTTGGTTCTGGAAGATTTCACAATCAGCTTGGTTGATCCAAAATGAAATATTCTTTATATTCTAACTTCTAAAATTCTGCTCCTACCATCTTAAAAAGAAAGTGATTAACAACAGTATAATTAACAATAGTTTATGGGTTATCTAGACTTCTTTGGCCTTTCTTTTTTCAGCCTACTGCCAGCCTTTTATTGATATATGACTATTTGCTAACTTCCACTGAAAGTGATTTAAAATCCGTATCATGGAGAAGAGCCAAAGAGAAGAGTAAGATTAATGTGAGCCAGCACCTTCCCCACGCAGATGCTCCCTGCCTCCTACAGAGTCAAGAGGAAGAGAGATGTGTGGGTGGCCTGGAGCCAGCAAAGAGGTACACAGAAGCACAGGTATAAAGAAAAAAGCAGGTAGCCACCCAGAACTGAGCAAGAAATGCTACAGTGATGGGCAGTGTAAGGAAAGTCTCTTCAAGTGCAAACAGTAAGGGCATTCATACAGTATTTGATGGAAGAGGGCTCAGAAGTCATCACTGTGAAAAATTATGCAGGGATGTTAACCCACAGGTTTGGTTGTATATTAGAAATCACATCAAAAAGAAAAAGTATTGTGAGAGGTATTTCATATTCTCATCAATGTTCTAAACATCAGAATTTTTTTTTTTTTTTTTTTTTTTTTGATGACAAGTGTAAACTAACCTGAATAGGTGCTCTGGACAAATGCTTTGATGCTTTAAGCTCTGCAGCAGTCCCCAAGGCAAAAAACAAAACAAAACAAAAAAACATTATTACTCTTGCCCCAAATTTTTTACAAATGCAAACATTTCACCACATGCTCTATGGCCATGTCTTCTTGCCCACTGGGTAGATAGATGTGAGTGTGAGAAAATTCTGAAATGAGACCAATAACTAGCATGAGCATAAGGGATCTATCATAGTGTTTTATGGGTGTATGTTTCTTTTTACTTTGAGAATCCATTTTTAAGAAAGTAACCAGCAAATAACACTTTGAGTATAAATGGCCAATCTGGTCTATGCTTTTTAACTCTTCTCAACCTTTTTCTACCCTACAGTCTTGTCTCCAGATGCCACGTACAGAGTGTGTCTGTGCTCCAGGCAGAGAGAGAGTCCATCTGTCAGCAAACCTGTCAACATCACCTCCAAGTAAGAGAGCACACCCAGCATGAAGACTGATAAACCCCAATGGGAACCCTAGATCTTGTTTTACCATGAGTTTATATTCATGCCTTATACAACCAAAACAACAAACTGCCTTGTTTCAAAGTCCGGATTCCTGGATGTGGGTGTCACTGTATAATCTCATCTACAACTCCTCTTTGACTAGAGTTTATTGAGAAGAAACTGTTCCTCCCTCCTATTGTAATAATGAATTTTTACTCTAGGTTTCAGCTGACTTGTTATCCTTACCTTATGTTTGTGGTTCTGTTCTCTTCTCGTCTTCATCAAACGTTGGCCTGAGGCAGAGTCTAGAGGATGGAAGCTCTCAGACAAATCAATAGACTGGTTAAAGGCCATCTCCAGCTTTGAAGTTTACCTAGGAAAAGAATGGCATCCTTTATTGTTTCTGATTCCCTGAAGACCAAAATACTTGGAGATGAAGAGGGAAAAAAATGCAGTGAAAGAGAAGTAAAGGGCCAGAGTACACACAGTAACTACTGGAACTTGGGGCTTGATTCAAGCCCTAGATTAGCAATTAATTAGTCCAATACTCTTTGGCTAAGTCTATGAACACAATAAAATGTTTCCTTAGATCATTAAGTTTTGGGGTAGTTTGTTATACAATAATAGTAAGCAGAATACCATCCAAACCACTATAGGTATTATTCAAGCTATATTCAAGTTCATGGAAAAGTTGGAATAGTACAACTGAGAGCAAGCAACCCATGAGAACTGTGAGGGTACACACCGGCTGAAAATGGCCCAGCCCACCACACTTTCTTCCCAACTTTCATCATCCTGGAGTTGATAATCATTTCCTTGTCTTTTTTTTTTTTTTTTTTAAGAGTGGCCTTACAAACCTTAAAGACATCCTTTAACAATATGGCTTCTTTTTGTCGGTTTAAACTTTATATAAATGGAATCATACTATGCATTCTCTGTGCCTTACTTCTTTTGCTCAATATTAGCCTTATTGAAGTAGCTTGCTTTTTAAAAAGTCAGATAAGCTTCTCAAAGCAGAATGGTATAGAAAAACTGAGTCCAACTGAGGCCCGCAGAGTCTACATGATGGGTAAAATTTCAGTTTTTTTCCTTCTGAAGGTTCTTTCATGCCTTCCTTTATTCCAGCCTGCCTTCATCCATTCAATACACATTTACTCAGTGCCTAACTTGAGCCATGCTCTCTGATCAAGACTTTGGAGAGACAGCCAGATTAATATAAAGTTATGTGCCTTCAGGTGCTTATATTTTAGTAGAGGGAGATAGATAATAATCAGACAAACTGATTTATAGATGATGGAGTGTAAGTGGAAAAGAGGAAGAGGGGGAGAAAAAGGAGGATAAAAAAAAAGGAAGGGAAAGGAAAAATCAGAATAAGGGTTTATGCCTATAGAGAGTGACAGAAAGGGAGATTGCTCCTCTCATTCCCAGCCATGGTTCACCTTTTAGATCCCCCTGGCAATCATCTCACAATTGCCTTTTCAATCTCAATTCTCCACACATGGGATCCCAAACTCTTTCATCTCAAAGCTTCACTCCTCTCATTAGGAAAAGAAACCTCCTCTCCTTCTTGAATTTTGCCAGCATTGGAGCCTTGATATTCAACCAAATACTAAAGCAGTCTTTCCTTCCTTAAGAGTTCCCAGGCTCTAAGGAAGGGTAAGTGTGTTCTGCTTCCTTGAGGTAGGAAGATGTTGAACCATCAAAGGCCACAGTTGGGTTCCTCCCTAGTCACTCCAAGGCAAACACATCTCACTAAAGCAAACATTAATTTTCTTCTAAAAACAACAAAGTTTAGTCTCCTATGAGGAAATCATGTTTCTCTTTGTAACATGGCTTTGACTGCCCTGCTTGTAAAATAACACCTCAGGACTCATGATAAGAAGCATGTGACTTACTTCCTGGAGCTGTTTGAATTCCAAACTTCCTTGAGAATGGATGGAAAAATCTCCAAGTATTTTCAGATAGCCCCTGGGAAAAGAGGTCTCAATTTATCTCCCCACAACCTTACGTGAGAAACTTGGACATAATTCCAAATGCAAAAGAGATGAAAGGATTTTTTTTTTTAATTAGGGGGACAGGAATCACCACAGCTTAACTTTGGGATGAATCTTAGAACAATGACAAGATGTGATATTAATAATAGTACTAACAACAACAATAATAATAGTAAAGGAGTAGTCAGAAAATGACTTCAGGTTTCTAGATAAGAAGCAATGAGCTCTGAACTGAAGTAGTGAGAATTCAGTAGGAAAAGTCAGAGACTGATTCAAGGCATGGTACAGGAAGAAGTTGCAGAGCTTGGCAACAAATTAAATAGTACGGCACTGAGAGATGCCAATTTTTCAGGTTTGGGGACCATATGAAAAAGAATGAGGGATAAAGAAAGAAGAGGAGGAGGATCAGGGTGGTGGAACAGGACAGGAGAAAAAAGTCAGCTATGAATATGTGAAGAATCGGATGCTCATACACCTCCTATACTGTGTCAAAGTTCCTCAACTCTTGAGTCAAGAAAGACTTCTCAGAAGCAATTTGGAAAGAAGTTAAAAATATGGGCCCTGGAATTAGGCAGATGTTGGTTTCAATCTTGCCTCCACTCCTCGGGTTGGTGCCTTTTGGCAAGCTACTTTCTCTACTCAGCACCTTCATCTGTAAAATGGAGTTAACAGTGCCTCCCTCATAGGGTTAGGTGGGAGGATTAAATGAGAAAATTTAAGTAGACCATTTTTAATATTTCTTGGCATATAGTAAATGGTGTATGTACAAATTATAAACCTTACTCTTTGTTCACTGCTTTATTCAGCCTTACTTAAATAAGAACCCATATAAAAAGTCTAGATTATCCTTATGTAACACAGGATCACTTCCTCTTTGTTCTCAAAACTGTATTCAAGCTTCATGGTCAGTGATAGTTGGCGAGCTCTTTCCTGTAGTGATGAGACACAGTGTTTGACAAAACTCTTTACCTATAGAGGTCAGGAGAATTTCGTAACATTTTGCATGTAATCATGATGAGAATTATGTGTCAATTCATCACACTTTTATATCCTACTCTACCCTACTCAAGGTGATTTCAGTTGAACATGTGCTTATCAAAGCGATGATCTGGCATGTGTGAATAAGGAGTCCTCTCCTGGGTGGGTGCACCATAGCAAATCAATGTATTGTGTGGAGGTGTAAACAAACAAGGTCTATCAGAACCACTGAGATACTCCCAAACCTTATGAGTTAATGTAATCTCCAGATGTTTGCTCTTGTGCTATTAGAAATAAAATGTCTACTTCAGAACACAGTATTAATTCCTTAAAAGTTTAAATGTCCCATGAGATCCTTAAAATTACATGCATTACTGGGCAACTGTCACATAGTTTACAAAGATTTTAAAGAAGAGCATTCATTCATTCAACATCTGTTGAGTGCAGACCCCATGGAAGAGAGGAAACACACTTAGGGGAATTTGACAAATCTCACTTTGAAATTTGGCTCTGCTACTTCCCAGGTAGATTCCTTTATTTCTCTGATTCTAGTTCTCCCCTTTACAATGGAGATAATAAATCCACCTTGTAAAGCTAATGTAGGCATCAAATACTGTAATGTGTTTCAAGTGCCTAGAGCCATGCCTACATTAAACAGAATTTATTAAGTTAATTGATATTTTGATATTATTAATGTAATTGCTGACCATTAAATTAATGTTCAATAAATGGAAATTGCAGCTACCATTTTTACATATGTTAAGTACTACAGTGCATAAGAAACAAGTACACTGTCCCTGCCCTGGCTCAAATCTTAGAGAGAAATGCATAAGCCTCTCCAAGGTAATATAAGGTTGGTCCCAAATACTGAAAATTAAGAAATTCAAGTAGAGTACATTTCACAGACTTTACTCTAAAACATAAGAACTTCCTGAGACTGAGCTTGCTCTGGAATTCAAATTATGTTTAAGAAATGCAGGTCTATCAAAGAATGATTGATTTATAAATTCCAAATTGGAAATCATTTCAGCCTTCAACAAATACTACCCACAAAGGATTTCCTAGCTAAGATCTTGCTGAATAATGACATTTGCCTGTGGCTTAGACAAGGAGAAGGTCTGCTTGTATTATAATGTCTACTGCTGGGCTCACGATAACTCAATCTCTCTTCCAAAAGAAACCCTTCTGTGTTTTAGCCATTTCACTTTTATCTTCCTGCATGTTTAACCCTGCAGTAGTGTAAATGTAACTTTACAAGTCCTGTAACAAAGTTATAAAAGTTTGAGGCATTGCTTTTTTATATATTACAAGCCCAACATTTAATTAGATGTGCAATATAATACTAAGTAAATACTACATATTAATTCTTATCTTTACCATTAAGCCCCTTTCTAATGGGAAAAAGTGAAAATATTCACAAAAACTGTAATATAGCTCATGTTCCATTCTTACTATGTATAAAGAGGCAAAGTAATAACTCACAGTGTTACTTTTAATGTCATATTATCTTCATGCCTTGTCATTCCTCTTTGAAAACATCTGATGATAGCTCCAGTGTAAATTCACTGAATCTATTTTCTGAAAGTATATCTTATAAATAACTAATAAGTAATGGCTATTTGCTCCATCTCAAAAAGAACTGGGAAGTGTTTTGTCATTACCAACCACCTCTATTACAGCAAGAGGAAGACTTTATTCTAGGAGTGCTCTATATTCATCTCATCTATTAATTGCCAGATATGTGTCAAGGACTACTCTAGGAGCTAGAGGTTAAAACAGATGAATGATATCTGATTATCCAATGGCTTCTGCAGCGTGTAAGGAGACAGACATGCTCATAGGTAATTCTAATACAAAGCTAACTGTGTCCTCCATGTCCATGTGGATTAATGTTCACTTGAAATAAATCCATGTGTTTCAGATAACATCGATTGTAGCTGTTACTGGCCTATAAGATAATGAAACAGAGCAGTCTCCCCATTTTTACATAGGTTGAGACATTTTAGAGATGAAGATTCATTTACATTTTTTACATTTTTAGTAATTCAAACTGAAGTATCTATTCTCTCTTTAGACTTTTTTGTGCTTATCTATATCATTATACTATCAAGTATTCCACCATTCACCCCACTATTGCCAGAAAGGAGGAAAAATGAAATTATAGCTACCTAACTTAACATTAAGTTTCCTCAAAAAGGCTTTTAAGATGCTTTATAGCATCATTGGGTTGAATGCTAAACTTTTGTCATTATACTTTGAGTACCTGAGGAAAATATGTAAACCAAGACAAGGAGAATGGAAAAGATCAGGAGGGATTAAAGATGCATTGGGGAGTTAGAAAATCTTGTGGTATTCCTGTTTCAGACACTGGTTTGCTATGTGATGCTGGATCCTTTGGCTTCTGTGCCTCTGTTGTAAAATGACGAAGGAGGGCGGCTCTTCATCTTCTGAAATTCCATGATTTCAAGGATCTTAAATGAGAGAAAAGTAAGGCCTTTCCTCCCACCCTAAGACTCTCTTCAGTTCCTGAGGAAAGTTGTGCCCCAAGTGGATGAGAGAAAGTGACAGACCCTTGTGCCAGGAATAACTGACTTATTTTTTTTTCTTTTTTAGAACTGACTTATTGATGATTTTCTTAAAGCACTTCTCAAGTGGGAAAAATAAAGGAAAAATAGCTTCTGGATATTAGCAGCTGGATATTGTTAACAAATAACTACTTAATTGTATCTCTCAGAATTGAAAACAAAAGATTCCAGCAGAGTAGGAATAATAGTGCCCAGAAGAAAGTCTCCCTCATAATCCTTTATTAAAGTCAGGACATCAGAGAGTACAATCTGGAATCGAAAACCTCTAATGATGGTAAGTTTTAGGCTATAGTAACCACTTATTCAAACACTAATCTAGTTGCTGCTATAAATGTATCCTGCAGATGTGGTTAACATCTACACTCAGTTGATTCTTCTCAATAATATGGGTGGGCCTCATCTAATCAACTGAAGGGCCTTAAGAGCAAAACTGAGGTTTCTCTGAGAAACAAAAAATTTTGCCTGTCCTCTGCAGTGTTAGCTGCTGCCCAAGAGGTTCTAGCCTGTTGGGTCTGTCCTTAGATATCAGACTTATCTAGCCAGACCCCACAACTATGGAAGCCATACATATACACCTGTGTGTATATATATATATAAATATATATATATGTGTGTATATATATATAGTCATATATTATATAATTTCTATACATATTAAATAATAATGTATATTATATAATACACACATAATATATAAAATATATGCTACATGTTTTCTCTCTTTAATGTGTTTCATATATATATGTAATATATATATATAGTGTGTGTATATATCTTACCTGTTCTATTTCTCTAGTAATATTCTGATTCATATACCTCTGGTAAATATACATACATATATACACACGTATACATACACATAATATTTTATATAGACCATATATAATGCACAGGTATGTATATGTACATGTATACATATGTATGTGTATTTGAACACATCTGAAAGTATATTACTCGTGGAAACATTTTTCAACATTGATCTTGTGAGATAAAACTGTCAACTTAAAACAAAAGCCAACATACATATATAATTAGTAAGTGTCAAACTTATTTTACACAAATTGATTTATGTAATGCTCATTTCAACTCTAAGAAAATGGTATGCCTGCCATCCTGTTTTACAGTTAGGGAAAAGCCAGAAAGAAATTAGATGACTCACCCAGGCCTACATGAGTAGTAAGAGGTAGCATCATGATTCAAACTCAAGGAGTTAAAAAAAAAAAACAAAAAACCTCAAGGAGTATGGCTATAGAATCAGAACTCTTACCCATACTGCTATGCTGCCTCTCAGAACCAGTCCTGAATTTCTCCCAAAGATTAGAAAATGGCACTGTAGCATTAAGAAGTCTAAAACAGCCATTTTCGGATTTTGATCTGGTTGTTGGAACCAAATTCAGCTAGATCTCTGATCTCTCTAGTTAACTCCAAACTTATCAAACAGTGATCCACAGTCTCTGATAGGAACAGGGATGCACAAAGCGGATGAGAAGATTCCTCAGCCACTATGAGCCACTATACTTCAGAAGCTGCTGCTGATAAAAGCACGTCTGTTTATCTAACTCATGGTTTTTGTTAATATTAGCTACCAAGTCAGAAGCAGCTACGGTTTAGGGATGTTGAAGTGTTAGACTGGCCTTTGGAAAAGCAATGTAACCATTGCTATGTTTGAAGATACTACATTACTTAATAGGTTTAGGGATTTTTTACTTTTCCAAAGCTTCCTCACAGAAGTTGAAGGAAGTTAACTCTCATAATTGAGTATCATTTTATGAAACGTATAGCCAAAAGGTCAGGTGTGGTTGTGGTCTCCTTGTCAACTAAAATCCAGGTGACATTGGTTGGGCCCCAGTTTACATCTCATAGACAGTCCAGTGTCCTCCTCCAAGACCTCCCAGACAGTCTCTGTTCTTAGGATCACCCAAGTCTTAGAACTCCAGTTTCTACTTAATTGGATTAGTGCACAGGCGGTCACACTATTCTGCCCATGCTCTCCTGTTTCCTTAACACATCACCTTAAACAAGTACTTCAATCCTCTACCACAATTTTCATATGACTTCGGGGGTGCTACTTGTCCTCTGTCACAAAAAATTGCCTATGACTTGGAAATGAGCAACAGATAATACTGAGATTACGGTGTGTCCTTTCAGTGAAGGCCTGGGCATGGTCTAGTGGACCCTCTAGAGATTATCTGATTTTATCCAGGTGTGCACCTTTGATTATCTTTCTATTAACTAGGCTGTTTTACAACTCCTTTAGGGTTGTAAAAAACTGAGAGTAATGCAAATAATTCCTGTCCAAAGCAGTGGGAATTAATTACGCCCAGTAAAGATACAATTCATTTCTCCTTTATAGAAAAGATCCATCCCAAACATAATATGTTACTGCTTTGTAAGATATTAACCAGTTTTGTATCTATTAGCAAATATACTTTGGCATTCCTGATTTCATATTTATCCCTGTTCTTCACATTCTCATTTGAACTAGTCTTAATATCATAGTTTCTTATATTAATTAATTAGTTGAATAAAATCCTTGACATATGTTCACTTTATATCTGCACGAGAGCCATATTATTAACTTTTGAAAATTACACTGGGCCATTCTGACCATTAGGGAAATAGACGATTTACACTGAAGAAACACAAAAGATTTTAAATTGAGTATTAAGTACCCTCCTTAAAAACTCTTCTGGCTATTTTCATCAATTCAGGTTCCAACTTCCAACCATGTTGTTAGGCTCCAGGTCTTTTTCTGCTTCTCCTCACCTCTACACAGAGCACTTTCTTATATGTACCCTGCTCCCCATTAGCAAAGAAATTTCAGGAATTATTCTCCAAAACAAAGATCTTTCCCTCATAAGAAGAATCCTGGTACTAACTGTATCTTGGAAGATATACTGGTAAGCAAGATTGGAGAAGGTCAAAAAGGAAAATAAATAAGAATATCTACTTATTTTTTATAGTTGAAAAATCTAAGGCCCAGAAATAATTTGTTCACATATATTAATTCATTATTAAAGAAAATATATCGCTTGCTGTAATACAAAGAATTATTTTACACTGAACTAAAAAATTCAAATTAAGTATTAAAAGTGGGTTATTTTAGGCTCATTAAAACTTTTCTAATAGGATGGGGGGAGTTTTAATCAAATAAAGTACAAATTAAATTCAGGGATAGATATATAGTGATATTTGATCCAATTGTAGATTGGTTTTTCAGAACTGAGAAGGTATCTTCCCAGGAAGGAAAATGTTGTTAAGTGTTCACATTAGTAAATTAGATGAATAATTTAAGTATCATGAATTTACCATAAACTATTATATAAAACCCTATTGTTAACAATATTAATTGGGGTAAGGCAGGAGATATCCAAACTGGTAGAAACTTCCAAAATTTCTCTTAAATGTAGTTTCTTGGGCAGCCCCTGTGGCTCAGTTGTTTAGCGCCACCTGCAGCCCAGGGCGTGATCCTGGAGACCCTGGATCGAGTCCCACCTCAGGCTCTCTGTATGATACCTGCTTCTCCCTCTGCCTGTGTCTCTGCCTCTCTCTCTTTCTCTCTCTTTCTCTCTCTTTCTCTCTCTCTCTCTGTCTCTATGAATAAATAAAATCTTTTTTAAAAATGTAGTTTCTTTAGGAAAGGATTAAGCTCATTTTCAGGTTGGTGGAGAAAATATGAATAGTTGTAGTGATTTTAAAAGGAACTTCTAGGGGTGCCTGCCTGGCTTGGACACTAGAGTATGCAGCTCTTGATCTCAGGGTTGTAAATCTAAGCCCCATGTTGGGTGTAGAGATTACTTAAAAATAAAATTTAAAAAAAAAAAAAGGAACTTCTAGAAATTCTCAAAGTCCTCACAAAATAACTAAAATAAATTTCTAGAATATATAGCTGATGAAAATAATTAGAATAAAATGCGAATATAACAGCTAGTTTTTTTATTCAATTTAACAAAGAGTTGAATGACTTTCTTACTTTCTTAAGGCTTGTCTCAAAATGCCTTTCTTAGGAAAGTGATCTTTGACCAATATGAACAAACTTTACCTCTAGCACTCCTGACCCTTCTCCTGCTTTATTTTCTCTCTTACCATTTATCATTATTGCATATATTTGTTCCACTTTTTAATTTTAATGTTTAATTAATTTTTAAATTAATTCCTCCTTCTAGATATGCTCTCCCAAAAAGCAGGAATTTGTGTCCTTTTGTTTACTGCTGTATCTACACCAACTAAAACAATGCTTGGCACATAGTAGATCCTCAACAAATTTTTGTTGACAGACTGAATATTGCATTCAACAATGGCAAAATATAATTTTTTAAACAGACATAAAAATTATGCAAAAATTAACTATGGGCTAAGCCATAAAGCTAGCCTCAAGAGATTTCAAGTATATCAAACACATCACACTTTCTGACTACAGAGGAACTAAGTTAGATTAGCAATGGTCTGCATCATATGTCATCAGGGAAATGCAAATTACAATTAAATATCACTAACACCTTTCAAAATGGCCCTGATCCAGAACAGTGACCACACCAAATGCTGAGAGGATGTGAAGCAATAGGAACACTCATTCATTGTTGGTGGGAGTGCAAAATAGCACAATCATTTTGGAAGACAGTTTATTCTTAGCATATGATCCAGCAATCACATCTCTTGGTATTTACCCAAACGAGGTGAAAACTTATGCCCACACAAACACCTGCACATGATGTTTACAGCAGCTTTACCCATAACTGCCAAAACTTAGAAGCAACCAAAATGTCTCTCAGTAGGTGAATGGATAAATAAAACTGTCATATATCCAGGCAATGGAATGAATATTATTTAAAGCTAAAAAGAAATGAGCTATCAAGCTATGAAAATACATGGTTGGACAATAAGGGCATATTACTACACGAAAGAAGTCAGTCTGAAAAGGCTACAAACTATATGATTCCAATTTTATGACATTCTAGAAAAGGCAAAACTATGGAAAAAAGTAAAAAGATCAGTGGTTGCCAGGAGTAGGGAGAGACAGATAAATAGGTGGAGCACAGATGATTTTTAGGACCCTGAAAATGATGGCTACATGTCATTATACATTTTCTAAACCTGAAGAACATACAAAACTAAGAGTAAACCCTAAAGTAAACTAGTGACTTGGGTGATTATGACATGTCAGTGTAGGTTTATCAGTTGTAATAAATGTACCATTTTGGCGAGTGAAATTGGTAATGGAGGAAACCATATGTATGGAGGGACAGGGGTATATGAAAAATCTCTACCTTCCCCTCAATTTTGCTATGGGCCTAAAATTGTTCTTTAAGAAAAGTCTTTTTTACATTATGTCTATTTTTTAATGTTAAAAAGAAAAAACAAGAACAACACAGAGATAGGAATAAGCTGGACCTTCCCCTTAGTGATACAGCTGGCCCACAAAAGAATCCACGGTGAAAGAACCAGGTGAACTCTGACACCTCTCTTTCTCCCTCTGTGCTTCTTGCTCTACTGTCAGCAGTCTCCAGTGACTGAACTCAGGAAGAAGCCCATGGAAGCCAAGAAAAGCCACTAAAGTGGCCCATGTAGGTCAGTCACCCAGGGCCCCAGCTGGGTGGGGAAAGTGGAAAGTAATCTAAAGGGATAATGGAAGATATACAGCACAAAGTAGTATCTACAAACAACAAAACTAAATACACATAGCACTTAGTGATAAATAGTTGTGAAGATTCTCTTAAGATTAGGAACAAAACAAAATGCCTGCTGTCATCACTTCCTTTCAGAATATTCTTGAGACCTTCTCCAGGATACAGCAATAAGGAAATGAAAAAAAAAAAAAAAACAAAGTATAAAAATCAGAAAAGAAAAATAATATCATTTCTAAATCATATGATAGTTTCAGTATAAAATACAAATTATTTACAGATAGAATATTAGACTGCAAAGAGAAGTTGTATACATAAATATTTTTAAATATATCACATTTTTTACATAACAAATGTATAATAGCAACAAACATCTAACATACTAATAAATAAATTCAATAAGTAGAAAGATCTTTCTGGAGAAAATTATAAAACATAGTAACAGATGTTGAAGTAGAAATAAATAAAATGGAGAGTTAGACCATTTTTTCTGGCTGGGAAAACTTTGTCCTAAAAAAGTTGCTTCTTCCCATACTGATCTAGAGACTCAAAGCAATTCTGATCAAGATCTCCAAAGGTTATTTTGGGGAAACTGTCAAAGTAATTCTAAAAATTTATATAGGAGACCTTAGGACCAAGGTCAAGTTAACTGAAGAAAAAAAGCAAGTTGAAGAAACTGACCCTACCTAAAATATCAAGTCTTATCACAAAGTTGTATGATTCAGACAGTGTGGTATTGATATGGAGGCAAATAGACCAATGGAATAGAGTCTAGAAACACCCACACAGAAAAATGCAGTTGGCATTGAAGAAGTGGAGAAAAGGCAGCACAGGGAAAAGTCCTGAAATAATTCAGTGTATCCATTGGGAAAAAAATGAAATTTGTCTCCTACTTCACACCATACAAAAAATCAATTTCATATTTGTTAAAGATTTATAAGGTGAAGAATAAAACTTTCAAAAGATTACACAAGAAAATATCTTCACAACCTCAAGGTAAAAAGGGATTTTTGAAGCAAGACCTAAAAATCAACATTCTTAGGCAAGATTTGAGAATTAAGAACTTTTGTTCATCAAATGACACCATTAAAAGGGTGAAAAAATGATCTACAAATTGACTAAAATATTTGCAATATATTTAACTGATGATGAATTTGCATCCAGACCATGAAAAGTACACTTTATGAATCAATAAGGAAAAGACAAGCTGACCAACTGAAAAATAGTCAAAGGATTGATAGAAAGGATGAATGAATGAAAAATGAAAAAATGAAGGAAGAACCACAAAAGGTCATTGGAAAAGGGTTTCACATCATCTAATACAACTGGACAATATGCAGGGACACAATACTTTCACTCCTATGTATATATTCAAAGGCCGTGGGTTTCAAACTGCGTGTTATGACAGACTCATTTAAAAATGAAATAAAAAAAAAAAAAAATGAAATAGAGGGGCAGCCCTGGTGGCGCAGCAGTTTAGCGCCGCCTGCAGCCCAGGGCCTGATCCTGGAGACCCGGGATTGAGTCCCACGTCGGGCTCCCTGCGTGGAGCCTGCTTCTCCCTCTGCCTCTCTCTCGCTCGCTCTGTATCTCTCATGAGTAAATAAAATAAGATCTTAAAAAAAAAAAAATGAAATAGAGGGCAGCCCTGGTGGCCCAGCGGTTTAGCACCATCTTCAGCCCGGGGTGAGATCCTGGAGACCCAGGATCAAGTCCCATGTCTGGCTCCCTGCATGGAGCCTGCTTCTCCCTCTGCCTGTGTCTCTGCCTCTCTCTCTCTCTCTCTCTCTCTCTCTCTCTCTCCCTGTGTCTATCATGAATAAATAAATAAATAAAATCTTTTTTAAAAATTAAAAAAAAATAAAAATGAAACAGAATTAAATAGAAAGATCAGAATGCACTACAATTAGTAAGGGTAAGTATTGTTCTGCAAAACTGTTTTCTTTACACATCACGTATGTAAGTTAACTGAATTGTGAAGAAAAATATTTTTACTGCATATCTCAGGCAAATGTTTGAATGCCACTGTCTACAGAAGTTTCACATATGTGCACTAGAGGACAAATAGGAAAATGTTTATGACAGCACTATTATGTTAGGTCAATACTCATTACCAGTAAAATGGATACACAAAATGTGGTATAGTTAATGTAATGTTGGTAAAAATGAACAATCTACTATAAATATAACAAAGAGGAACCTCAAAAACAGCAAGTCCCAGAAGCATACATACTGTATCATACCATTCATATGTAATTCAAAAATAAGGAGAAGTAAATATGTTGCTTGGGAGCACAACCTAGGTACTCTTGTAGCAAAATTAGGTGGCCAGGGACACCTGAGTGGCTCAGCGGTTGGGCATCTGCCTTTGGCAAAGGGCGTGATCCCAGGATCCAGGATTGAGTTCCACTGGGGCTCCCCACAGGGAGCCTGCTTCTCTCTCTGCCTATGTCTCTGCCTTTCTCTCTGCATCATTCATGAATAAATAGATCTTAAAAAAAAAAAAAACAAAACTGGGTGGCCAAACTATGAAGATGACAGGAATTATCTTTTTTTAAGATTTTATTTATTTATTCATGAGAGACACAGAGAAGGAGAGAGAGGCAGAGACGTAGGCAGAGGGAGAAGCAGGCTCTATACAGGGAACCTGATGTGGGACTTGATCCCGGGACCCCAGGATCACGCCTTGGACCAAAGGCAGGCGCTAAACCACTGAGCCACTCAGGGATCCCCAACTACAGGAATTATTAAGACAAAATTCAACATGGTGGTAACTGTGGGTGGGGTGGGGAAGGAGGAGATGCATCAAGGCAGAGTACTAGAGAGATCTTCTAAAGTGCTAGTCTAGTTTTATTCCCTAACTTGAGTGGTGAGGACATTATATATTAATTTTACTATGATTCTTTACCTACTACATACATAGTATGTGCAACTATACATACCAGCAACTGAACCTGCCACATATGTACAGTGATGTATATGTCACAATTAAAATTTGAGATTCGATAATAAATGCCAGCCATTGTTAATTTAATTCTATACCTCATTCTAATAAAAGTTTAATATTAGAAGAAAACACAACACTACAGCTGATGCACAGAGGGCTTACATGAACATATAATTTATTTTAAAAATATTTTAAAACTAACACAAAGTTAGAGATCATCAAAGACAATCAAATCTTTGCTACCTCTCTGTCAGGTCAACTAGTGTCTCTAAGAACTCAGTAATGAGATCATGCCAGGATTACCTCAGTATTAACACCAAGCCACTGGTATCCAGAGTCACCATCCCTCTAAAATTTGATATTTGGAGGCTAAAAACATCAGTTGAATGAATAATTGTGTAAGCAGGAAAAAATGGAGGTGAGGAACAACTTCAATACAAGACTGCCTTCGTAAATAACTACAGGCAGAATTCAGAATACTCTGCAACCAGGTAGTGTGGGTTAGCATGAAAAGATGCTCCTGATATTTTGTTGAAGTAAGATAAGTTGCAGAACACTTTTCATGTATATAGATATACCGTTTGTACATAGGTATGCCAACTGTTAAATAAGGAAAATAATAAGAATTAATTAATTTCCAAAATATGAAATAACATGAAAATCAAATGGTAGCAGAAGATCAGTTTAGTAATAATCCTGACCAACTCGCCAAGTACTCTCTGATCATTAAAGAGCTGGTTTTAGTCTGTGAAGAAATAGTTTGTTTTGCCAGGCTTGCAAATGCTGACCCACATATTTTTCTAAAATAGCAATAGAGACACTACCTACCTACCATCTTGGCATTCCTTATTGGTTGATAATGCATTGTCCCTCCCTCTCGTCTTCACACTCAGTGTATGCTCCTTTTACATTATTGTGTTGACATTTGAATGAACTCTGATGTGACTGGTTTGCCCCGAAGTACCTTTGGTGAATTTATAGTCCTGAAAGTGTCAGTGAAAAAAGTTTTAACTGCTCCCTCCCCATATGTGCTTTTAATTCAGCTCAGATTGGTTATAATAATTTATTTGAATATAAGATGTAAAACAGTAAAATTATTAAAGCTTTTTCTCTCCTTCCTTATGCATTGAGCTTTAGGGACCAAAAGCTAACTTATTAGATGGAATCAAGTCTATGGACATGCAATGAAGTTGCAGCACAAGAAAAAATGAAAAAAAAATTCCTGTAAGTAAAATATTTGATGACTAGTCTCAAAAACTACATGAGCTGGGGCAGCCCGGGTGGCTCAGCGGTTTAGTACCACCTTCAGCCCAGGGCGTGATCCTGGAGACCCGGGATGGAGTCCCGCATCGGGCTCCCTGCATGGAGCCTGCTTCTCCCTCTGCCTGTGTCTCTGCCTCTCTCTCTCTCTCTCATGAATAAATAAATAAATAATATTAAAAAAAAAAAACTACATGAGCCAAGATTATGTATGGAATTAGAAGACTGTCTTTCCCTAAATTCCAGATTACTCCCCTGTAAATATAAGAGGACAGAAAGTTTAAACATTAACTCTAAATCCCAGTGGTCTGCTTCTAAATCTAAAAAAGCCACTTTCCAAGGACTTTTTTCAAAAAAAGTCACCCTGAAAAGGCATTCTGTTCTAACTTCAGGGCAGAGGAAAATAGGAAACATGGCTATGAACTGCAGTTGCCATAAATAGCTCCACTGAGCCATTTCCTATTATTTTTCCTTGCTTTCTCCCTATTACCCAATAGTGTTTCTTCTCAGCTATTTCTTCTCTAAGGTGAGTAAATAAGCACAGCTCAGAAAATACCTGAGCAATGGATCTCATCCATTCAAATCTATTTCTTGTGCTATAGGGCTTTCCGTCGCAGCTTTGAACAATAAACAGCCTTAAGTGCATTCTCTCAGCGTCACAAGACTTCCAATCTCCCTGCGTCTGCATCTTATTCACGCTTTGCAATCCCCATGAGCTATTTTTCTAGATTAGGTATATCATTAAGGAGGTACTAATTTCATGTGCATAATGTCTATGGTGCTATTAGCTCACACCCTGTGAGGGGAAGGGAGGGCTGGAAAATGATTCCAAAGAAACTGAGGCAGAAAGGGACTATAAGGGAAGGGGGTGAAACTGAGTGGGGGAAAATTAGAGAGGAAGACAAACCATGAGAGACTCCTAACTCTGGGAAACAAACAAAGGGTTGCAGAAGGGGAGGAGGGTGAGGGGATGGGGTGACTGGGTGATGGGCACTGAGGAGGGCACATGATGGGATGAGCACTGGGTGTTATACTATATGTTGGCAAATTGAATTTAAATAAAATTAAATTTAAAAAAAGAAACAGGCAGAGTAGAGGGCTCAGTTGGTTGAGCATCTGACTTTTGGTTTAGACTCAGATCATGATCTTGGGGTTTAGGATCACCCCATGTCTGGCTCCAGGCTCCCGGCTCAGGGCTTGGCATGGAGTCAGCTTGAGATTCTTTCTCTCTCTTCCTCTTCCTCTGCCTGTCCCCCTGCTCACCTATTCTCTCCCTCCTTCCCTCTCAAATAAAATAAATAAAATTTAAAATAAAATAAAAACCCTGCAAGGCAGGATAACAACACGGAGGCATCACACTTTCACAGCCGGTTTTCCTCTGCCAGGAATTGTAGTATATACAATATCCAGATCTTGGTGACAGTGACTGGAATCTGTAGTAATAAATGCATTAAAGACTGAGGGGATAAGATCAACAAACAGGTCTCTTACTCAAACTCAATCCCACAGGCTAGACAAGTGTACAAAGTCAAAATGTTTTGAGAATATTAAGAAATACCTATCTCTGTCTACAAATCCAGTAATAAGATATATTTCTGATTCTAATGATATCATGATCGAACTGCATTTCACTGATCTGTGATGAAGATATTGTAAGGAGATCTCAATTTTTTCCAGTTTTGTATTCCTGTTTGTCAGTTGCATTCATCTTTATCTGCAGTTTTCTGATGATAAAAAGAACAGGAGAGCTGGTTTGATTGACAGCCATCCCTGGTGCAGGATTTCCTCTTAACTGTTAAGTATGCACCTCACTCTTTACAATGCGTCTCTAGGACACAGCACTCAGAAAGCCAGGAGATAACATTCATCGTTATTGAACGGGCTCAAGGCTTTAGCAGGATGTTACAAAGTAAAAGAGTCTTTAATATCGAACCCAACTTTTAAACTGGGAAAATTTGAAACGTAATGTAGTTTACTCCACAGCTTACATTAGTATGCTTGGAAGAAACTAATCTAAGGATACAATGCAAAATGGATACACATTTAATGTCTGCAAGTTTGTTTTTATTGTGCATAAATTAATTGCTTTCAAACATGTTATTTATGGAAACGAGGTACAAAGAAACCACTTTTTTTCCTGGGGTCTTCCAAAAACTTGCTTTACTATCATGTAACTGCTTTCTTTTTGATTATAGGGTGAGTTCACTGAATTTCCAAAGGAACAAGTTTCACTGTCATATTAAGTTGAAAAGCCTGTTTTTAAATATACCCACTGGAAATATTTACCAGTAGTTCAAAGTATTATACAAAATCAGCATTATGACTTTTTATCTTTGCTTCTCATACTGAACAGGTATTACATGTACTTTTTAAAATTAAAACTAAGGAAATTTGGACAGATTGTCGACAGTAGTATCCATAATGTAATTCAGTATTTCTCTCAATTTAAAGCATTATTTTCAATCTTTTTAGAAGGAATATGTATATGCAGATCTATGTATATTGATATATACACTCACTTACACTTTTCTTCTTAAAGAAGCAACTTTCCTCACATTTTCTTCAGTGCTTTTGAAGTTAGTTTCAAGCTTTCAAAACTTCATGACACTATTTAATTACTTAATTCAAGATCTACTATATCTACCCCAATTATGTATCTGTAGCTCACTCAATGCCCACAATGTGCTACAGAAAATAATACAGGCCTTTTTCCTGCATGTGGGTTTCCTACAAGTCCATTTCTCAAAGCCTATTTCTATAATCTGCAATAGGCATAGCTGCTTAAGGACCCAAGTAAGTCTTATTTCCTTTCAATACTAAAAAAACTGTTTTGACTTTCTCAGAACTCCTTAATTTCTTTGGCTGGCACCACTCAGTGAGCTTTAATTACTGTCCTTTTTTTTTTCCCCCTCAGTAACATGAAATTCATTTCATTTTTTAGAACTTTACTATGATATTGTCTTTCGTTGTTTTTGGTATTAGTATGTCCTTTCTGTACAAAATGACAGTGAGAGTAGCTTTCTCATATCCTTGTAAGTAGATTTCCCCAACATTTTTGCTGGTGGTGACATTTTACCACTCTGGGCAATCCAGAGGCTGAGAAATATTGCTCTGCAGCCTTCTTCTTCCACTGAAGTTCATTTATTATGTTTCCACAAATTTCTGTGGCAGTGGGATCTTGTCTGAGCACCAACTTTGGACTACAGGCTTCTTGAGAGCCCCGATGGTCACATTCATGTCCACGTTCCCTATGATACCTAGAATCCAGATTAACACTTAGAATGGTCTGCATGGATGCTAGTTAAATCTAGTTAAGTCCTCGTGTAGAATCATTGTGATGATTTTTGAGAGAAAAGATACAATGTCCTGTGAAGGAAAAGTCATGGGAGGAATCTGTCCTGGTTCCTCAATTAACCACTGAAATTAGGTTTCAAATTATACTGATGCCACAGATGAATGCTGTTACTGATACAATATCCAAAATTGGTCTTTCCAGTCTGTGTACAACACATTTTTTGAATAACAAATATTAGCAGATGGTGCTGATATTGGAGCTCTGGTAGTTGCTAAATTTTAATTTTTTCCTGTGGAAAAAAAAGTCAAATTTACAGAAAACCTGCATAAAAGGCATAATGAACTTTTTTTTTTTTAATATTTTCTCCATCAGTAGGTTGCTTTTACATCTTTTTTTTTATTTTATTTTATTTTATTTATTTATTTATTTATGACAGTCACACACAGAGAGAGAGAGAGGCAGAGACACAGGCAGAGGGAGAGGGAGAAGCAGGCTCCATGCACCGGGAGCCCGACGTGGGATTCGATCCCGGGTCTCCAGGATCGCGGCCTGGGCCAAAGGCAGGCGCTAAACCACTGCGCCACCCAGGGATCCCGGCATAATGAACTTTTTGGTAAAATTCAAATTTACAGAAATCTTGCAAGAATAGAGTCAGCAAAATTTCTGACATTGTGCCACATTTGCTTTGTCTGTGTTCTCTGTGTTGTGTACATTATATACATATACACATACTACTTTTGCTGAATCACTTGAAAGTAATATGCAGCTTTGAGATTCCTTACTCCTAAACAGTGCAACCCATATCTCCTAAAAACAAGGACGTTTCCTCATGTAATCGCAGCAGTAAAATTCAGGAAATTTAACAGTATTGCCAGACTATTCGTGTCAAACATACAGTACATATTTAAATTCCATCAATTGTCCCAATAATGTCTTCTATAGATTTTTTTTCCTTTTGGATTTAGGATCCAATTCAATGTCATATGATGCATTTAGTTATGTGTTGGTTTAGTCACCTTTGATCTGAGGCAGTGCCTCTGCCTTCCTTTTTCTTCCATGACATGGATTTTTAAGAGTATAGGCCAATTCAATTTGAGCTTGTCTTTTTACTCATGACTGAGTTCAGATTATGCATTGTTGGCTGAACGTCTACATAAATTCTATTGGATCCTTCTGAGATAATCCCATTAGGAAGCACAGAATGTCAGTTTATCCTATTACTGAAGATGCTAACTTGCATTACTTGGTTAAGATGGTGTCTGCCAATTCCTGGTACTGTTTCATGCACATTTTGGAATCTGTAAGCAGAACTTCAGACTAAGCCTTCTCCTCTCCTAATCAGAAATTAGTCTGTTTGATCCAATTTGCTATTTTCTAGAACATATTTTTCAATGCACTTCAGTCTATCATCTGCCCCTACACTCCCCCAAAAGTGCCCTGTCCAATGCCAGCAGTGACTGTCCTGTTGCTCCTTTTTTTCTTCAATCCTTCTCACCAGTTCTCAGCAGCATTCCACACTGTTGATCATTCCACTCTTCTAGAAACACCTCCTCCTTTGACGGCTCCTGCTTTTCTGATATTCTTATTGGTCTCCTCTGAAGGCTCTGTTCACTCTATGCAGTCATTAGACATTGAAATTCCTCAGGATTCACCATAAAGTCTGTATTCCTCTCACTCTATAATCTCTGTACAAATTCATTCATGCACATGGCTTCCATGACCAACTAAACAGAGTTAACTCCCAAATTGATATCTCCAACTTCAAACCATTCTTTGAGCTCAAAGCCCAAATAGCAATTGCCTCCTTCATAGCTCTACTTAAAAAAAAAAATCACAAAGCTACTTCAAACTCAAAACACTTAAAGCCAAATTCCAAAACCTTCTACCTCTCTACTCTTCATTATATCAATGAAAGACATATAAAATGAAAACCCATGAATCATCCTTAATACTGCTTTTTTAATCACAGTTCCCCAAAATCCAATCCAGTAACAAATTTTATTGATTTAACAGGCAAACCTTTCTACTTCTTCCTAAAGCCACAAGCTACCACTTTAATTTCCTAGTCTAAGGCGTCATTGTTTCTTTCCTGAATAACTATATTAGCTATCTGACTATCTCCCTGTATTCACTCTTGCCCCTGTACCCATACCCTGTTCTCTGAACTGGGGCCAGAATTCTTTTCAATTAGTATCTCTCTCTCTGTCACTCGCCTCTCTTTGTCTTTGTCTCTCTCCTCTCATACTCATGCTTGCAGGCAGATACACACACACAGACAAACTCATTCTGTACTTATAACCTCTGATGTCCTTCACTGATTTTGGTATGAGGATCTACAACCTTTTCTTAGTATGGTTTAAAAGATTTGCAGAAAATAACACTTACCTACCTTACAACTTCATTATAGGCACCTGTAGGCCTCATGCTCTTTATGTCAGTCAAATAAACCTGCTCCCATTTTTAGAAAGGTGACATTTTTATTCCTCAGAGAATTAACACATGCTCTTTCCTTGCCCCAGTTAATTTCTTTCCATGACTCAGAACTAAGTTCAAATATTACTTCCTCTATGAAACCTCCTTGACTCATCAGACTAAATCATATGTACTCATTGCTCCAGATACCATTTTATTACAATTAATTATATCTTTACTTATGTGATTATTTGAGGGTCTAACTTTTAGACTCTAAGTTCTGTGGAGATAGGGTCTTTTCCTTTGGGCCCATCATCTAACCCCAGCACTTTGCTCAGTGCCTGCCATATGGTAGGTGTTCAATAATAAATATATGTACATATTTTATTGAATTCATTTCCTTATCAAATACTTGCTGTGTGTTTACTACATGCCAGTACCATTCTAAGTATTTTAAAATGTTAAATTATACAATACATATGTTCAAAACATACGTTCCATGTTTTCAAGTGCTTTCAGCTGCTTGTTTTTAACTGCGTTGTAATCGATACTACTTCAAATTTATGATATGAAGCATACATTTTAATGGACAGAGTATTTTTCTGGGCCTTATAAAGGTGTATTTTTAGGAGGCTTTCTTGTGAACCCTATAGGCTAGCCTAAGTGTATCACCCAATACCAAAATCATAATGTGGAGAGAGATGACATAGCTCTGTGAAATTAATAGCAATGGTTGACCTTGATGTGGACCTATTTGTGAAATGTTCTTGTTTAGATAATATCTGATAATACTGGGAGAAGTATGGTTTCAATTATTTCATAATTCATTAAATCAATAATTGTTAGAGGAGTAAATAAAAAGACCTTCAGTAATTCTTATGAACCTAGAGACCCATGTGGTAAATCTTAGAGCAGAGTTGGGTTCAACAAAAGCATCTTCCAGCCACCAGAAGGAACTTGGAAAATGTTCTAGAATTATTAACTTGAGTTTCTTGAAGAATTATAAAGTTAATCCAATATCCTCATCTACCCCTTTTAAAAAAAATCTGAAGACTCATACAATTTCCTGAAGATTTCACTCCTCAAATATTATCACATACTCATTATTTCCTACTTTCAACTCTGTGCCATGTCATCTTGCTTCCTGGAGTACACACCACACTGGACACTGTAATTTGTCTCAACTCTCATTGTTTTTTTGTTTGAAGGGGAGGCTTGGTTTAGTTTTGTTTTAAAGAATCATATGTCTTTTCCACACTTCTCCTCTTCTCCAATTATTTTAATGGTGGAATGAGGAGAAATTTGGATACTCACATGATAATATGTTTTTACACTCATGAGGCATCTCAAGTATAGTGTGAAAAAGAATCATCTGGAGATCTTGTTAAAACAGATTTCTGAGCTCCACCAATAGAGGTTATCATTTAAGTAGCTGTATAGTCAAGTCTATAAAATTGCATTTCTTTCATGGTTTATCTGTTCTTTAAGAAATCTTTGCCTAATCCAAAGTCAAATGATTATTCTGAAAAAAAAATGATTATTCTGTTTACAATTATCTTTTCTTCTAGAAGTCTGATAGTTTTAGCTCTCACTTTCAAGCTCCATTTCAAGTTGATTTGGGGTATAATATTAAGAATAGGGGTTCATTTTATCCCCATACGTATATCCAATTATTTCAGCACCATTAAGTTACTCTAGCGTATCTGTGAAAATCAACTGGACCATGTATGTGTGGATATCTCTCTGGATTGTCCATCTGCTCCACACTGGATTGAATATGGTAGCTTTACAGTAAGCCTCCAAAATTCAGGTACTGTTAGTCCTCTAAAGTTGTTCTTCTTTTTTCAAAATTGATTACACAATTCTATTCTGGGTTTTGGAATTTCCATATAGATTTTAAAATAAACTTGCCAGGATTTGTATTTGTATTGCATTGATTCAATGTAAAGAGAACTGCTATCCTAGTATGGGACTTCCAATTTATGTATGGCAAATATCTCCCTTTGTTTAGGTCTTCTTTAATTCTCTTCAGTAAGTATACAGTTTTAGTATAGTATACAGTTTTTACACATTTATTCTCTATAGTTATATAGCCATTTAGGTTTTCTATTTCTTCTTGGGTTCATTTGGAAACTCCTGTCTTATCAAGGAATTTTTCCATTTCAATGAGAATTTGCCTTTATAAAAAGCTCCCAGATATTGATATGGTATACAGGACAGTACTTTGATACCATTGTACTATATCACTATAAACTGTCAAGAGCATAACAGATTTCTGTTAGGTAGTTACTCTTTTATTTGCTATAATTTACAGAGAAAACCTCTCAGGATATAAATCTCAGGAAACAGAGTGACATCAAATTCTTAAATATTATCCCAAATAGACATTTAAGTCACAATATGTTCAAGTTTTAGAATACAAGTCATATTCAACTGTCAAGAATAATTGTGAGTGACTTTTAGCATGTATTCTTGTCCAGCTTAAAAATATATATAAACAGGATCACATCCTTATACTCAGAGGATCTTGTCTCAAGGTAGAAATAAAATGACAGGCTATAACTGGAACTATTTTGTGGATTTGAGTAAATGTTACCCTGTTTTTGCCTATCCCAGAATACTGCAACAGCAGTGATTTCTAAGAAGTACCAAATTACCATGTGCTGACATATACATGACTGAAGAATACAACATACGAAGTCAAAGGTTAATGGGTGATTAATGGCTAAATATTAGTCTAGTGGGAATTATTGATACTTTCCCTGCCTGGAGAGATCTGTTTTGAGTCCTTGGTAAGTTATAATATATATAACTCTGATTCTGCTACTATTTTAGCTATTTCCTCAGAGAAAAATCAATAGATTTCTTTTTTTTATATATATTTTGATTTCTTTGAGACAGAGAGAAAGAATAAGCAGGGGGAGAGGGAGAAAGAGGCAACCTCCTGGGTAGGGAGCTCAATGCGGGCCTCGATCCTGAGGACCCTGAGACCATGACCTGTGCCAAAGGCAGACGTGTAACCAACTGAGCCACCACGCGCCCCTGGATTTCTATTATCACACCATAAAGGTATTAGGTTTGTGGCTTGAACCAAGACATTGAATTGGTTACACTTTAAGAACCAAGACTGGCTCAATGTAAACTTGAAATAATTTTCTTGATCAGTGATAATTTAATAGGCAGGATCCCAAGTCAACTAATCACATGCTGGTAACAGATCTTCTCTCATATTTCTCTGTATTCCTCCTTCTCCTGGTGCTTCCTGAGTCTTTGTCAAAAAGGAAGAACTGGGGAAAAAAATGCAATACAGCCTTTGAGTATGTTTACATGGAAGGAAGTACAGAACAATTGTTGAGGGAGAAAATGTTGACCTCCACAATTAGTTTCAGAGATAAGAAATTATCTCTGGAATTTAGGGATTGATTTAGGACATAAGGAGATAAGGAGAGAAGAAATTATCTCTGGAATTTAGGGAGAAAATGTTGACCTCCTCAATTAGTTTCAGAGATAAAAAATTCCTATGTAATTTAGGGATTGACAGTGAGGCAATATGTTATATCCTGGACATCATGACAGGCCATAAACAGGTGTGTGGTAACTAAAAGTAGCTTGAGAGTAGAATGACTAGAAAGCACTTTGTGCATACCTTTCTCAGGATACTTATCCCTTTGTTTCAGAGTCACTTGTTGACAGGTTACTTTCCCACGTAGGCTACAAACTTATTGAGCTCTAGAAACTTATTCTAATTATCTTTGTAGCACTGGGTACAAGGTCTGGGGCTTTAATAGGCACCTGATAAATGGCTAAAAATGATTGAGTGACTGAAGAGGATACACACATGGCCAATAAGCATATGAAAAGATGCTCAACATCAGTAATATTCCAGAAATTCAAAGTCAAAAGATATTAAGATATCACTTTATACCCATTAGGATGGTCACTATCACAAAAACAGAAAATAAGTATGGCAAGGATATGGAGAAACTAGAATCCTTGTGTACTGTTGGTGGGAATGGAAAATGCTGCAGCTACAATGGAGAATGGTATGGTGATTCCTCAAAAAATTAAACATAAAGTTACCATTGACTCAGTAATTCCACTTCTCAGGTATCTACCCAAAAGAACTAAAAGCAGAACCTCAAAGAAGTGTTTGCATAACTATGTTCATTGCACCATTAATCTACAATAGTCAAGTGATGCAGGCAACCCAAGTGTCTACTGGAAGGTGACTAAACAAAATGCGGTATATACCTATAATGGTATTTTTTCAGCCTTAAGAAGTAAGGAAATTCTGACAGATGTTACAACATGGAGGAAGCTTGAGGACATTATGCTCAGTGAAATAAACCAGTCACAGAGAGGCAAACATTGTAGGTTTCCACTTACACAAAGTATCTAGAGTAGTCAAATTCATAGAAACATAAAGTAAAATGGTGGTTGCCAGAAGCTGGAGGAGAGGAACATGGGGAATCATTGTTTAATGAGTATAGAGTTTCAGTTTTGCAAGATGAAAATGTCCTGGAGATAATTGCACAAGAACGTGAATATGCTTAATACTACTGAACTGTATATTTAAAAATCATTAAGATGGTAAATTTTATGTTATGTAGTTTTTACTACAATAACAAAATGTTTAATGAATAAATGAGTAAATGAATGCAAGGCTAAATGAATGAATTAATGAGTAAATAATAAACAGTAAAATAAATAAAAGAGAAAATCTAGCAATATATGATATAAATGATTTATGATATACTTAGGATATATCATGTTTTAATTTGTTGGTTAAAAAATAATAAGTCAGTAACACTATCTTGTACAACATTTGCAGATATGGGTACAGTGAAACAGCACAGATGCCACGGATTGCCATTGGTATTTATTAGACTCATCAGAATGTAGTATTGCATTTGGGGTTTTGTAGTTTTAAGAACTGTGAAAAAAGCAAAAAATTTCCAATAAAAGAACATTCAAAGATAAGAAGACAGAAAAAAAAAAAAAACAGAAAACATGTAAAGAATTAATTATTTTAATGAAGTGGAAGCCAAGAATCTTCTGAGTCTTCATGTTCAGGTTGGATTATTATATTATATATATTATTAATATATATAATATATTATATATATTATATATTATATATATTATTATATTATATATAAATTTTAACTTCACAGGTGAAACTGACTTAAATTGTAGTAAGAGAGATTTAAGAGGATCCACAAAAGACACCAATGAACATTTTAGATTTTCTAATAAAATTGAAGAGTAGAACTCAAAAGGTCTGACTTGGAATTTTAAGAGAAATAAAACTTCAAGGGAATAAGGAAAACTATCTAAAATTTGGACATAAGGCAAAGGATAGTGCATGTTCTTGCAATGTAATAGGAAGTACTGATAACAGACTCACCCGAGGATTACTTCAATTTCTTTTTTTTTTAAAGATTTTATTTATTTATTTGAGAAAGAGAGAGAGCATGCACAAATGAGCATGAGAAGGAAAGCTAGAGGGAGAAGCAGACTCCCTGTAGAGCAGAGAGCCTGATCTGGGGCTTGATTCCAGAACCCTGGGATCATGACCTAAGTAGAAGGCAGCTACTTAACCACCTGAACCCCCAGGTATCCCGGGATTACTTCAATTTCTAGGACGAATGTACCTTTGTTTGATGTACTGTTTTATATCAGTTAGTGCCTAGTCTCTGTGAAATTAGATGTTCATTTTCAGGGCAGCCTCGGTGGCGCAGTGGTCTAGCACCACCTGCAGCCTGGGGTGTGATCCTGGGGACTCTGGATCAAGTCCCGCGTCAGGTTCCCTGCATGGAGCCTGCTTCTCCCTCTCCCTGTGCCTCTGTCCCTCTCTCTCTCTGCGTGTCTCTATGAATAAATAAATAAAATCTTTTTAAGAAAATGATGTTAATTTTCAGAATTCTGTAATACAAATATTTAGTTTATTGCTATGTAGTACACTAACCAGTTTGGTATTTAACTGTGCAATCTTATTTCAGCATTCTGTGTTTCATTGGCTGTAAGTACTCAGACTCTCAAATGCCTCCTTTTAATCAGATTTACCATCCTACTGGTCCCTTTGTTATTGTGTTAAATAATTCTTTAACACACATGCTGTCTATGGCTATAATGAGTCATATTTTTAATTTTTTGAATATTATACTTTCACCTAATGCCACTATTTGATTTCATTAAGATGACACCTTCATGATTCAGATACTACATGAATATAAGCACAGAAATTTCTTATAGATCTATTTGTTATTGAATGAAAGAAAATGAGAATATAAAGACAAAGTTCAAAAGGACCTCTCATCAGAGTGCTTGGGTGGCTCAGTCAGCTAAGCTTCTGACTCTAGATTTTAGCTCAGGTCATGCTCTTAGGGTGATGAGATTGAGCCCTGAATCAGGCTCCGTGCTGGGTGTAGAGCCTGTTTAAGATTCTCTCTCTCTGGGATCCCTGGGTGGTGCAGCGGTTTGGCGCCTGCCTTTGGCCCAGGGCGCGATCCTGGAGACCCGGGATCGAATCCCACTTTGGGCTCCCGGTGCATGGAGCCTGCTTCTCCCTCTGCCTGTGTCTCTGCCTCTCTCTTTCTCTCTCTCTCTGTGACTATCATAAATAAATAAAAATTAAAAAAAAAAAAAGATTCTCTCTCTCCCTCCCTCTCCTCTCCCCCTTGCCCTCTCCTTAAGAAAAAAAAAAAAAAAAGCTCTCACTGACCAAATCTTGGATGATTTGTGCGTCAATTTAAACAATGAAAATAACCGTATATAATCCAAGTAATTAAAATAAGAACATAGATTATAGGCCAACATAAGTAAATGAGTGAATGAATGAATGAAGGACAAAGGAAGGTCTTCTTTACACTACAATGTAAAAGGAATAAATAATACAGAAAATTATCTTTTAAACTGATTATTAATCAATAAATGATTCAGGCAAGAATCATCAATAGATGCTAAAACTAGTGGATGAAGTTTTCATGAAGAACAGGTTATTTATATAATCTCAAACTATCTCCCCATAAACTTGTTATAAATCACAAAGTGATATAAATTACAAAGATATAAGAAGATATGTGCCCTGAGAAGGACACAATTTCCCTTCATTGATATTCCTCCCCCAAAATGCATAACCTAAATATTGAGGAAATTGCGAACTAGGGATAACCTAGGAACTATCTGTAAAAAAAAAACAAAACTAAACTAAACAAAACTAACCAGTGTTCTTGTTCTTCAAAAATATTTATGACATTTTATGGAAAAAAAGGCACCCTGGTGTACTATTACTAGGAAGTTGGTACAGCCACTATGAAAAAAACTATGGAGGCTCCTCAAAAAATTAAAAATAAAGCTACCGTATGATCCAGCAACCTCCTTTCTGGGTATACATCCAAAGGAAATAGAAACAAGTTATCAATGAGATATCTGCTTTCCTATGCTCATTGCAACATTATTGACAATAGCCAGCATATGGAAACATACCTCATTTGGACACTTGTATGTGTACCTTCCAAAGTATCCATCAATGGATGAATGGATAAACATGATGTGGTAATGTGTATATAATGGAATATTATTTAGTCAAGCAAAGAAAGGAAATCTTGCCATTTGCAGTAACATGAACAGGCCTTGAGGGCATTATGCTAAAGACAAACAGATAAATACAAAGACTCCGGGATCCCTGGGTGGCTCAGCGGTTTAGCGCCTGCCTTCAGCTCAGGGTGTGATCCTGCAGCCCAGAGATCCAGTCCCACATCGGGCTCCTGGCACTAAGCCTGCTTCTCCCTCTGCCTGTGTCTCTGCCTCTCTTTATCTCTCTCTGTGTCTTTCATGAATAAATAAATCTTAAAAAAAAAAATAGAAAGACTCCATGATCTCACATGTGGAATCTAAAAATAAAAACAAAACAAAAATAAAAAAATAAACTCATAGAAACAGAGAAGAGACTGGTGGTTACCAGGGGCACAAGGTATAGCAGAAAGAGGAAGAGAGGTTCTTGAAAGAATATAAACTTTTAGCTATGAGATGAATAATAAGGTGACGACAGTTGGTAACTGTATTGTATACTTAAAATCTGCTAAGAGAGTGGAACTTAAATGTTCTCATGCACACAGGGGCACCTAGTTGGCTCAGTCGGTTAAGTGTCTGACTCTTGGTTTTTTGGCTCAGGTCATGGTTTCAGGGTTATGGGATCAAGCTCCACACTCAGTGTGGAGTCTGCTTATCCCTCTCCCTCTCTCACCCACCACCATTCTCTCCTCTTTTGCTCTCTCAAATAAATAAACTTTAAGAAAAATGTTCTCTCACACATAAAAAGATTTTTAAAAACCTATTAACATCATTTTAGACAAAGAAAGGCTAAGGTATCATTCCAGGTGAAGGAAACTAAAGAGTAATAAGAACTGAATATAATGTAATTTGGTTTTTAGATTGGATCCTGGGCTAGAAGGAAAATATATAAAGAATGTTATCAAAATAGTGAGTGAAACTGCAACACTGTAAACTGTCATGTGTAGATTAGATAATGATATGAGATCCATGTTTAATTTCCTGATTTTGGTCATTGTATTGTGGTTATGTAAGGTAAAGTCCTTATTCTTATGACATGCACACTGAAGTATTTAAGAGTAAAGGACCATGATGCCTACAACTTGCTCTCAAATGGCTCACGAAAGGGGCGCCTGAGTGGCTTAGTCAATTGAATGACTCTTGATTTCGGTTCAGGTCATGATCTTAGGGTTGTAGGATCGAGCCCTGCATCAGGCTCTACACTCAGCACAGAGTCTGCTTGTCCATCTCCCTCTGCTCTTCCCCCAGCACTCACTCACACATGCTCTCTCACTCTCAAATAAATAATCTTTAAAAAAAAAGTCTCATGAAAAAAATTATCTATTTAAATATATATATCTCTACCTATCCAAATACATATATACACGTATACATGTATATATGTACATACACATATATGGGCCTAAAAAGAGCACCAGCACCACCTGCTCTCTTCCCTTGGGGTGTTACAGCCACTCTCTAAAAAATAGAGTGGGAGACCAAGTGCACTAGGAAATGCTAAAGTAAGTGTTGCAAACTGAAAACAAATAACAAACCTAGGTAAATGCTATAGAGAGGTCACTATATTATTCTTGTAAATTTTTAATGAGATTACCATAATTTCAAAATAAAATTTTAAAGAACTAAGGTTGGATATCAGTTACTAAGACATCTAAAGAAATAGTAAATAATAATTTCCCATGGTATATAATAAAAGGTAGAAATATATTTTTAGGGGTCGATAGGTGGCTCAAATGGTTAAGCTAAGACTCTTGATTTTGGATCATGTCATGATCTCAGGGTTGTGGGGTCAAGCCCCATGTTGGGCTCTGCAGGAATCTCCTTCTCCCTCTCCCTCTCCTTTTGCCCCTCCCCCTGCTCATGTACTCTCTTTCTGCCTCTGATAAATAAATCTTTAAATATATACATATATATATAATATATATTTTTTAAAACCTAGTGGTAAATATTAGATAATACTTGAGCACATATATTCATGAGTATAGATGAAAGTTTAAACACTGAAATGATTAATGTCTCCATTGTATTATGGAAATATAAGCACTTAATGGTTAATAAGTAATTATGCAATAAATCTAATTTCTGGGAAAACTGAAAGGAAAGATGACCTCAGGAGGACTTTTGTGTATAAATTATTCTCACAAAGTAAGAATTATCACCATTGACAATTAAAGAACATCAGAAAATTGATGTCAGCTCAAAAATGTACAAAGAGGGGATCCCTGGGTGGCGCAGTGGTTTAGTACCTGCCTTTGGCCCAGGTCACGATCCTGGAGACCCGGGATCGAGTCCCATGTCAGGCTCCCAGTGCATGGAGCCTGCTTCGCCCTCTGCCTATGTCTGCCTCTCTCTCTCTCTCTCTCTCTCTCTCTCTGTGTGTGTGTGTGTGACTATCATAAATAAATTTAAAAAAAAATTTACAAAGAAATAAATAACTTTTCCAATACTACATTTCCCTTAAAACACTGCAAACCTATTGATACATGAAAAATCTGAAACAGTTATGGTCTATGATGGCTGAGAAAAAAGTATTTTCATTAAAAAGAACATAACAATGGACAGTTTCAAGGTAGAATGAGAATTATTAAGAGAACAGGAATTGTTATTTGTTTTTGTTTTATAAGCAGGTTAGGGAAGATGCTCATTTCTAATATGCTCTGCACACACTGGCAGGCCTGACAAGAATCCTAAGTGACAAAGGCAATTTGTTAATGAATTCACCACAGCCTGAATTATTTTTGTGAGGTTTCGAAGAACTGAGGAGTTGCTAGGGAACTGAAAGAAAACAAATGTAATTGTATCTTTTAAAGAAGTGATTGAAGCAATTAACATCAAATAAGTCACAAAAAATAGCCTGCCATGTGGTGGTTAACAATGGAAGAAAACTGTATACAAATGGATAATAAGTAACATGTCTCAATCAAGGAAAATTCACGTCATAAAACAGGTAGATTTTCAAAGGTTAGCTCATCAGCTGACCCACAACTGGGTGCTCCTTGGAAGCAAGGGAATATCTACTCAACTTTGAATAAAATACCGTAGATATGTAGCAAATATATGGGCGTAAAGAAGGAAAGGGGAAAAAAGGAAAGGAAGGATAGAGAATGAATTAGTGGGGGAAATGGAATATATCAGCTGAACATTGATGCGTTACAGTTTGACTTCTATAATAAACTCAATTTAATGCTTCACGAATTTCTACAAATTTTATTTATCCTGAAAATATAAATAAAGCATAATGGTGACTAACGACAACTAACGGATCATATTGAATAAATGCACTCTGTACTGTAATGTTCAATAAACCAGGAAAGTTCAGAGGAAAAAGATGCTATTTTGTTTCACTGTTCTGTTTCAAAAAAAAAAAAAAAAAAATTTCAAACTACTAGAAAACATAATTCAATTAGTGCAAGTGCAATGGCTTTGAAGATGATGACAGAATGGGTTATTTACCCTCTCTGATCAATAGAAAAAGTACGTATTTTTACTCAGTACAAGTATTGGCTCCTTGTCAAGAATCATACGAAAGCTGTAGCTAACAATCCCACTGAAATCTTTAGGAAGGAGGAAGAAACAGGTGAATTGCTGCAAGAAGTGCAAGCCAGGAGAGTTTAATATTCTTGTTGACTTCCCCACACTAGTAAGCTCCCCCTAAAATGGAAGGATGCAAATAATTTACCTTTACATTTCCTGAGTTTTTAAAGAAATACATCAAGTCTAAAAGGAAAAATGACAACATTTTAATTTAAGAGCTCATTTCTGGCATAATCTTCAAATAATTTTTATAAAGTTTTCACATCTATGAGATGTATTATACCTTCACCCCCCTCTGGTAAAATCTTATCTAAGACACTGATAACATATTTTACACTTGCTACTCAAGTATCTCAGGGGGAAAAAAAAATGTGCCGTTTAACTTGTCTGCAGGGCACCAGGTATAGTCTGGGAAAAAATACAGCATTATGATTCTTAAGTCCCAAGGGTAAATAATCAAGATGTCAAGACTATGCCACATGCTGGTAGTAGGACATCCTACAAATCTATTAATGGCCTGACTGAAGATAATCAAAATAATGAGACCAACTTATTCCACAGCCTGTGGAGGATTATTTTGAATATACAGACAAAATACATACCATGAAAACTGAGAAAACCATTTCCACTGTTGCCTCGCTATTCTCTTCTAGCAAAACATTTTTAAAAATGCATTTGTTTTTAGAAATTTTAGAGCAAAACACCTTTCAGTTGCTACTTAAAATACAAAAGAATTTGATGGGAGGCCGGTTTTCATCTAGAGAAGACCCTAAAAAAACCCTTCCAACTGGAAAATTGACAATTTACAGGAAGTCTTCCCTACTTTGCACTCCCTCATCTAGATTTCTTAAATTTATTGCCAAGTTCATGCTTCCTGATTGGTTCTGTAATTGAAAACTCTGACCGATGAATAGAGAAAGCAGAGAGGAAATGAGAATAGAAAACTAGAGGCCGGAAGTGAGTACTTATATAATTGTTCTTGTTTCATTATAATAGAGGCTCCCTCCAAAGATCTGAGACATCCTTCTCTCCTTGACAAGGATGAAGGACCTCGGCAGGCAGATGGCTGGCTGTTACACCTGCATTTGGATGTAGTTTGAAATTACTGAATAATTCAGCAATGGCTCACTACAAGGCTTCAAACTCTTCGCTCTTCAACCTCAACTGACAAAGCAATGACTTTAAATCTATGGGCAGTCAGTCCTTATAAGAAAAGAAAGAGATTGATTGGAATCAAAAGGAAATTTTTGCTGAGATACCAAAAAACATTTCTCCTTGTCAGTTCACTAATCAAACCTGAAGGAACTCTCTCCCTCCTGCAACTTTGAATCTTTTAGCATAGCCTCTTTCCTCTAGTTTGAAAACAGCGTTCGTTAGATTTTAAAGCACAATCACTATTTACACTAATTCTAGGAAGGGAATTGGCTGCCTCACTATGATATTGATATTTTCTTGGTCTTAATTGGGTGGGTCAAGGCACTAATTTGATTCACAGCCGTGGCCAGTTTTTACAGACTTTTGTGAACTTTAATTGCTGATAAATATTGTGTTATAAGACCACGAGCCTTCAGCAGAATCCTGTTCAGCCCCATATGCTTTCAAACTTGACAATATGTTGTTCATTTCCTAAGAATCCTTCATTCCAAATGGCCCTGAGGGTAAGAAGGAAAGGAATAACACACATGGCTCACATAGCGAAGTCCATTAAGATTTCTGCTGTTGACAGCACCTAATGAATTATCGTCAGGAAAGAATAGTGTCAGTAAGTCCTTTCTTTCATAATAGTAAAATTGAAATACAAAGACAGTACAGCTCAATGCCCCGTAGTCTTATTATACAAAAGTTAGATTATGTTTAAATGATGTTCATGACTCCATAGCCAGCCCCACAGTAAGCGTAAATGGAAACTTTCAGCAGGGCAGCAGCTTGGAGGGGTAAGGTTCAAGCTGATGGAATGTCCTGAGCTGTGTGATTACAGACTTAACTGGCCTCAGGCAGAAGAGGGTCACAGCTCTGTGACCAGCCTACCTCTCCCAGAGTCTGACCTGCACTGCCAGGGTTTTGAATGGAGGACTGCCACTCTCCTGAGAGTTCCTCCAGTGCCATCCCCAGGATGCAGGGAAGGAAGGTGTCAGGCCTCTGTGGTCTAGCTGAAACTATGAAGAGCAGTCTGAGCTGCGGAGAAAAATCACACTCTTGCTGCCAGACTCGAGCACGGGCTCTGGAAGCCACTCATCACCACCACCCCCAAACAGGCATTCAGATTCCCCCAGCAGCAACCACGATAGTCATGAAAGTGCAAAGGTCCCCCTCATCCCATTCCCTGTAGTTCATCCCACAAAGCCATCCTGGAATCTATAACGGCCAATACTAGGTGAGATCAATGAGATTCTGATTCCTTCTGGTTGCTCAGGCCACTACTCTTAACACAAGGTCAGTTCTGTTTGAGAGTCATGCATAGATTCTTTGGTCACAAAGGCGTGAACTCAAATGCTACCTCTGCCACTTGAGACTGGTGGTAGCATACTAAATGGAATTTTATTAAAACCAAGGGACACGCATCCATTTAAAATTGTTCGTTTGAGTTCTCTTGATACATGTTTTATAACTAAATGCTGACATTTGAACAGCTTAATAGCAAAAGGTTTCTGATTACTCTTATGTTCAAATAATTTTTCTTCAGTGCTTGGTACATGTAAACATTACATTTTAATTTTTTTTTAATGCCTCTGGTTCCTATGTGGGATGAACAGAAGGCCAATTATGAGGTTGCTGCAGTCATCTAGGTGAAGAGACGCCAGCATGTTGGAGGAGTCTGGTAGATGGAGGACAGAACAGTGTTATCCAGGGTTCAGAACCCATTTTCAAGCTGGAGCTAGCAAGACTTGCCAGCCCAGAAGCAAAGATGACAAGTCCTCCTACCACAGCCTTCTGAAAGAAAGAATAGTGCTGAGGCCCACATGGCAGCAGACAGCAGCCTCAGCGATTGTCAGGGGCACAGTAACTCTGAAAAAGCAAGCAGCAGGAGAGCCCTGCCAAGAGCACGTAAGCACTCGGGGCTCCCCGGAAAGATGCAGTAGGCGGCTGAGAGGTAGAAGAGTAGGGCCCAGGGGATTTTATGGTAAGTGGGATAGGGGCTCAGTTCATTTCAACTGGACCCAGTGGTATACTGGGGCTGGTGAACACTGGCTCACACGGGTGATTGTTAAATATTCAGGAATTTTATGAGTCCCACTGATAGCTTGAAATTGCCCACAGCTGGGAATATTTACACCACAGAAATGGCAAATAATACAAATCAGGGCTTTCCCCGCCCCCACATCGTCCCCACCCACCCTCTCTTCCTTCCTCTTCCTCACCAATGCTGGCTGTGAAATACCTGCCAGCACACCACTGAATGGACTCCACAAGGCTGGGAGCCCTGAGAACGCTGGCAGGTCACTTGAGTTACATGAGCAACTGACCCTGTTCTCTCCTCCAGTGAAGCAAAGAATGCTTCTGATACTTGAAATTTAGGAGGCTTTGGAAAATTCCTGGAAATGTAATGTCTATTTACCCTACCAACAAAACTTCCTGATTCCTAGCTATGTTTTTCCAAAGCTCATATTAAAATCATCTTTTATTTTGGGGGCACACATCTTGCATAGGAAATCTTTTGTGTCACAGGGAAAGCTGGTCCAGAGTTTAAACTATTGCAAAGAACTAGACTATAAAAGATTATGCTCAGTATCTGAGTAATCAAGATATTATTTTCACTTATTCTTCTGATATTTTGTAATAGTTATGTGACCCGATCCTGTTCAGATTGAATTACTATCAATAAGCAATATATCATTGATAATATAAAAATGAAATATAATTAAATGCTTTCTCCTCATTTCCTCAAATCTGTATGTCTGTTGGCAACAAAGAACTATGATCTTGTAGAGAAGCAAAGAGAAGAAAATTAAATCAAGAATTATAGCTCCTAGAGATAATCACTGTTTATCATTCTAGATCAGTGGTCAGCAAACTACCAAGCCCCATCGCCCGGCAAACTTTCCTAGGAGCTGAACTCATCCATGCCCATTTATTTACTGGGGATGACTGTTTTTGCTACAACGGCCAAGCTGAGTAGTTACAACAGAAACCATGTGGCCCACAAACCTAAAATATTTACTATCTGGCCCTTTACATAAAAACTTGCTGACCTCCAGTGTTTCTATAGAGATACAATATGCAATAAAAAGAGGACTGTGTCATATATATTGCTTAATAACCTGTTTTCTCCTCCCATTTATACTATTTAGTGGGTATCACTCCGTATCTTTAAGTATTATACTGCATTATTTTTTTTTTATAATAGTGTAGTGTTCCATCATCTTGATATAACAAAATTGATTCAGGTTGTTTCTAATTGTTTTCTTAGGTAATAAGTATTCTTCACTCTAACCCTTTCTTCTTTTTTTTTTTTTTTTAAGATTATTTATTCATTTATTTGAGAAAGAGAGAGAGAGAAAGACAGCACGTGCACAAGCAGAGGGGAGGCACAGAGTGAGAGGGAGAAGCAGGCTCCCCCTGAGCAGCGAGCCCAATGCAGGGATCCATCCCAGGGCCCTGAGATCATGACCTGAAATGAAGGCAGACACTTAACCAACTGAACTGCCAGGCACCCCTACCCCTTTCTTCTTATCTCTACTTTTTTTAAAAAAAAGATTTTATTTTAGAAAGAGAGAGAGAAAGAGAGAGAGAGAGAGAGCACGCACATGCATGTGACAGCAGGGGATGGAGCAGAGGGAGAGGGAGATAACCTCCAGCAGACTCCTCCTGTAGCCCAGAGCCCGACGCAGGGCTGGATCAGGACTCTGAGGTCATGAGCTGAGCCAAAATCAAGAGCTGGACACTTAACCAACTGAGCCACCCAGGTGCTCCTTCTAATCTCTATTTTCTTAGGGCAAATTTCTTTTTTTTTTTTTTTAAGATTTTTTATTTATTTATTCATAGAGACAGAGAGAGAGGCAGAGACACAGGCAGAGGGAGAAGCAGGCATCATACAGAGAGCCTGACGTGGGACTCGATCCAGGGTCTCCAGGATCACACCCTGGGCTGCAGGCGGCGCTAAACCGCTGCGCCACTGGGGCTGTTAGGGCAAATTTCTAATTGTAGAATTGTTGGATCAAAATTGGATATTCTAAAGTTTTTAAGATTTGGTAAATATTGCAAACCTGCCAGATGAAGAGGTTTTCCCAATTTATATCAGATCCACCTTGCTAGAGATTTTAAGTGTAAAACATTGCACATTTTCTGGGTGAAAATTTCTCAACACTTCTTTCAGAATGTTGGGAATAAATATACTTTAATACATGTCTTTATAAAGTACCCTTATGAGAGAGAAGCAGATAAAATTGATATTCTTCTCATAGATATATTATACCTCAAATTTTAGTCACAGACACACATCTTAAAAGTATATTCTTTGTGGAAATCTATAATACTGGTTATGTCAAGGAAGTGGTCATAAGAAGTAACTTTTACTTTTAAAGCCTCAGTTCTAGGGACACCTGGGTGGCTCAGGTCATGATCCCGGGGTCCTGGGATCGAGTGCCTGAGTCGGGCTCCCTGTAGGGAGCCTACTTCTCTCTCTGCCTATGTCTTTGCCTCTCTGTACCTCTCATGAATAAAACAAATAAAATCTTAAAAAAAAAAAAAAAGCCTCAGTTCCTGCTCCTGTAAAATAGGATACTAAAAGTCTTCCAATCTGATTACTGAAATAATCAAAATAGTCAAATAACACATACATAAGGAGTATAGAATATAGAATTCTATGAAATACAGAGCTATTATCTCAGAAGTAAGGTGTGGCAGTTTAAATTATTTCAGCAAGTTTCTATTTACTGCATTTTATTCTTGGATAGTAAACTTTAGTTGATATAATATTTTCTTTTAAAAAATGTGTAACTAATGGGCGTGGGGGAACACTGGGAATGACATAAATTCCCTCTCCTGTGTTTTCCGTTAGAGGAAAACTTCCATGCTACAAGACCACCTGGTAATTCTTCTGGATAGGAAAATGCAGGGGGCTCACAGGGTCTGATGAAGGTCAATGGACATCTGCAGCCTCTTCTCCCCATGACCCTTTCTTTCTTCACGAGGACAGGAGACTTGACTATCATGCTACCTGGCCACCCACTCCTTGTCTGTCTCCTTTGCTGGTTCCTCCTCTCATCCCCGTAACATTGGAGTACCCAGGAATAGGTCCTTGGTGCTTCACTTTCCCCCAACAATATCCAGCCTCATGCCTATAATATTGATGATTTTATACCTCGTCCAGGTCCGACTTTTCTCCTGAACTCCAAATCCTGCCACCTGATCAACACTCCATGTCTAAATACATCTAAAAGCTAATACTTCCAACCTGAATTCCTGATCTGCCCCCTCAGCTCCCCAAGCCTATGCCATTCACAGCCTTTACTCACCCTCTCTGTTGATGGCAACTCCTTCTGTCTAGTTCCTTGGGTGCAAGACCTGGAGCCATTCTTACCTCCTCTCTTTCTCTCACATCATACTTTCGGTCATCAGGAAATTGGGTTGGCAGACCACCTCTCACTCCTCCACCACCATTGCCCTGCTCCATTTGATCTGGATTGGTATAGTTATCACCTCTTTGTTTTGCTTTTACACTTCCTCTCCCCTCAATGACAGACATAGTCTACTCTCCAGCCAGAGTGATCCTCTTTAAAATACTGGCTCTGATTCTATCTTTCCACTTCACTACACTCAATATCAGAAGTAAAGTCCTCGTACAGCCCATAAGGTCTTCCAATGGGCTACCCTACAGCACACTTCTCTGACTGCTTCCCTGTGTGTGTTCCCCACCATTCACTCCACCCCAAACACACCAGTCCACTCCTTTGTAACCCTCAGCAAGCCAGGTATTCTCTGGCTTGAAGACCTGTTTCTTACCAGTTCTGTTTTCCTTCTTCCAGAAACTCAGAGGATGAACTCCCTCACCTCCTTCTCAGGAAAGCCCTACTGAAAACTCTCTGACTCTCCAGGGTCCTAATTCTGCTCCGTTATCAATTTTCTATAGCACGTGGCACCTTCTCACATATGATAATAATTAATTTACTTATTATGTTTACTATTTATGATGTCCTCCCCACCTCTAGAACGTAAGCTCCATTTGGATGGGATCTTAGTTTTTTTTTTTTTAATAGATTAAATTAATAGCTACCTACTTACTAGATAATCCTGAGACTATCAAAATAACAGTTAAGACACAAAGATGGGGGGGGAATGTAGAACAAAATAAGGAAAATGGCTTAAATAACACTGATTTTTAAAAAAGACTCCATGCTATTGGTTAATTAAGCATCAAAAATAAATTTATTCAAAACAAGTAAGGAAAGAAATGGATCAATAAGTAGGTAAGGCTCCTAGCTGACTAGAAATCAGAAAACCTCCAGAGAGGTCTTTACTCTGCACTTGTTAACAAGAAGGGGCCACCAAGGTCATGAATAGTCCACAGCATGGACTATTGCAGGAGCATCAGTTTCCTGATCCAAAAAACAGGAATAGCCATAAATTATCTCAGGAAATTATTGTCAGACAAAATGCTTCTTGTGAATAGTAAAGTACTTTATACACATAAGTTATTTTAATGTTAAAATACTTGCTTGGGTTGCCTTTTCTCAGCTCGTAATTGACAATTGGCAGTTAGCACACAGAAAGCCCTCGAGTAGTTCTCGTTTAGGAGAAGGGGAATTGATTCCTGTCTACTTTAGCTCTCTCCGTACACACACAGAAAAGTAAATGGATCATGGGCAGGATCTCTGGCAAAAGAACTCCCTGCTGCCAGAGTCCCAGAGCTCAGCCTTCAGGATTCAAAATGCCCAGAGCCTTCTTCTTCATTGGCAAAAGGAGGATATGGAGTGATCCCAAAGAGTAGAGGCGTAACAAGGGATGCCCAAATGACAAAACAATTTTAGGAAAATCTTAATTGAAGAGGCTGCTTTTTCTATGTAAATTCCTAAGTTATGTTCTTTAATTTTTACTGATAAAGATATCAATTAATTGACCAGTAAAGGGTATCTTAAAAATTCAGCAATGACTAAATAATTAGCCAGAATCAAGCTATGGTGTTCTTCACTTATTTAAGGCCTCTCTTTCAGACCTGCTTTAAATTTGCTTTACGAAACTGATAACACTAAAATAGCTTGAACATGAATGTTTTAGAACATATTAGAAGCTCGATGTAGGAATCTGTAAACAGAGACAAATAAATATGTGAAGATCTTGTAAGCTACTCCTCTGGCATCTGTATTTCTGTACTCCAGGAAGACACCTTCTCCGTTTTTAATTGTGTTAGTGCCCTCTAGCGGTCGGAGTGGCACCTGCAGTTTTACTAAGTCCTTCCCAGCCTTCAAAACCAGGGTCACTTACCTCCCGGAAGGAAGGAAGGAAGGAAGGAAGGAAGGAAGGAAGGAAGGAAGGAAGGAAGGAAGGAAGAAAGAAAAGAAAGGAAGAAAGAGAGAGAGAGAGAGAGAAAGAAAGAAAGAAAGAAAGAGCGAGCCAATCAATGGAATCTTTAATTTTTAAAGATATATTTACTTATTTGAGAGAGAGTGAGAGACTGCACTCACACACGTGCCCAGGGGGCAGGGCAGATGGAGAGAGGGAGAGAGAATCCTCAAGCTTGCGCCTAGCCCAACAGGGCCGGACCCCAGGACCTGGAGATCAAGATCTGAGCCAAAGCCAAGAGTTGGCCGCTTAGCCAACTAAGCCATTCAGGTGCCTCGGAATCATTTTTTTTTTTTTTAATGCTTCATCCAGAATAGAAGAACATATAGAAAAAATAAAAGAAAATGAATTATACATTGTGATTAGAAAAAAAAAGCTTTGACATTAATGGAATCTTAAGATTTTGAAGAAAGGTGACTTTTGAGGTCAAAGATAAAGTTGAGAATTTTGAGAAAGCTACGGACCTACTTCTCAGAAAAATATGCAAACACCTATACTTTCTGGAGTTCAGGTAGCACCAGTTCAAAGGCTTCGGGTTTATTTAGCTATAAATATGTCCCAGTTCCCCAGGTCAGAAATTCTCTGAAATGTTGAAATTGGAAATCAAGTTGGAGAAAGATATGTACAGTTTGACAGTATGCAAACTAAGACTGTATAGTTTCTATGTAGACAGTAAAAAATATACAAACCATGGGAATGATGCACATTGATTTCATAATAATGGTCATCTCTCAGAGCAAGGGAGGGTAATGGGATGAGGAAAATTTAAAGGTGGCCACCTGTAGTATACCATTTCTTCAGAAACTATTCAGGTGTAAAGGGTATAATACTATTTTACTAAACCTCAATAGTAGATATATAGACATTTATTTCCCATTCTTGATCATATATTTGATGGACTTTTCAATTTTAAAGAGTTAAATTTAAAATATATAATTATCATATTTTAATAACATATGATCTAATTTCAGAGTGATGGAGTTCAGAGCAGGCCACTTCAAAATATGGAACTTTAACATACTAATTATTTTGAATTAAAATTACTTAAGAAACAGTTCATGCAGGAAAGGTACTCTGTCTTCTGTCCCTCTGAAAGCAGGAAATAAATTCCCCTGTGAAGAGCATCCACCCTGCACCTGGTAGGTAGAAGGCATGCTTATTGCCAGAGATAGGGAATTCAGGGCCAAGAAGGCTATATAAACAAACCTTGCTAATTCTTTACTAATTTGCTACCACAAGTCCAAAGCCATTTGCCAAAATTATTCACAAATAATTGTTTATTTATTTAAAAGGTATAAAAGCTGCCTGCTTTGGTTACTCTTTTGAATCTCCTATTTCTATGAGCTCCCATACAAACAAAATTAAATTGTTTTCCTCCTGTTAACTTGTCTATGTCAATCTAATTATTATGCAAGCCAAAGAACTTACAAGGGAAGAAAAGTTTTTCTCCCCTACGGTTCTTACGTATAAAAGGTTAGTTTTCAAAAACATCTAAATGTAGGTTTGTGTTCTGAAAAACAAATTTAATTCTACATTATATAAATCACCCAAGCTTATTTTAAAATATAAGCTAAGACATTAATATTATAAAAAGAACCATTGTTCTCTTCACAGAGTCCTTGAGTAGAATAGCTTTTATTTTTATGGTTATAATTTGATTTCTTGATAGAGAAAGAGGAAAAGGGTGAAATTCTTCTGAAACTAATGTTAGATTAGAGCAAAATTTATTATCGATCCATATTCATTCTACTATAAAATATAATGAAAGTTTAGATAAGGTATTATTCTCCCTGGGAATTTCATATATAACAAAGTCAGCGTGAAGCTGACTATGCCATGGCCTGAGAGGCTGAACCTAATAGCCGCCTAATTGATTCATGCTTGTAGCTGCTCTGCCGCATAGCATCCCAGAGTGTTCAGAGGCTGCCATCAGATACAGCTGTCCCAAATGCAAAGCAGCAGGGTCTTGTGCCTCCCTTGATTTAAATGGAATGTGGGAGGAATGAGGCAGCACTGGAAATAAGGGAGGCTGTAGGGAAGAGGCATTAGCTTCTGGTTCACCTCTCCGTTGGTACAGCTGGCAGACCCTGGATATGCCTGGGGAGCTAACTCAGACCACAGCATTACCCATCTGTTGGACAATGTACATCGTTGGCTCCTGGGGGTCAGATCAACACTGCAGTCGTCCCTGCCCTGCACCCTTAAGGAGAAGCAATGTTAATTTCTGAGGACCTTTGCTGGGGCCATGGTGTCAAGTCGGAGGGAAGAACTTCCAGTGTCATTAGGGAAGCAGCACAAAACCTTCCACTTCTGTCAATGTTCTCCAGCTGGATTTGGTTTCTTAGAGGCGCTGCCCTTTCTGACTTGTCTCATAAAGAGGAACTTGCCCACCCGCTGCTGCTCTAGCAAGGGACCAGGCCTTGTTTTCCATCAATTAACTCCTCCTGCCTCCTCTCACCGCCCACCCAAACCACACTTCCTGTCTTGCAAAAGGAGGGCTTTGTCCCGGGGTAGAGCTTTAGACAGCTTCATTCTAGGTCTTAGGGGGAGAAAAATCATCCCACTCCTTTTTGTTTTTGTTTTTGTTTTTTTCTTTTTTTCTTCCCCCAACTAGAGTAAGAGGAATTCCTTTTAGTTTGGTCTTTGACAAAAGACACGTAGTTAATGGTTTCAGCCCTTTGTAGCCCCCAGCACAATTTAGCAGGGCTAGGAATTCCAAGCAGGGTATTGGCACCAAGCACATATAGTAATAAACAGTATTCATGGGCTTGGACTCCTCCTTAGTGCATGTATTTCCTATGGAGAATCCAGGGGAAGCAGCTGTGCATGAGTGGCTATTTTGAATTTCCTGCTCTTTGAGTGAGTCCTGGCCTAATATGAACTCAGAAATGTCCAACATACACTCTTGAAACAGTTTTGAATGGGGGGGGGGAGGGGAAAGTAAGGATTAAAGCAAAATGAAGATATCCTGTATGCAACCACCATCTTAAGACATGGGCCCATCAATGTGGCTTCCTCAAATACATATTTCCAAAGCACCTAAATTGATCTGAATATTTGGATATTTTGAGTTATTTTTTTAAATCTTGTTTACATTTAGGCTACCTTCTAAAGCAAGTTCCATCCATCCTAAATGATTTCCTTTAAAACCAATCTGTCTTGGGGTGCCTGGCTGGCTCAGTTGGAAGGGCATGCAACTCTTGATCTTGGGGTTGTGAGTTCAAGCCCCATGTTGGGTGTAGAGATTACTTAAATAAGTAAAACTCAAAAAAAAAGTTTTAAGAACCAATGTCTTTAAAATATTCCTACAGGTAAGCTGGTGGTGAGTATCAACACAATAATTAAATATTCAGCATTAGACTACAATCAGCATCTTTCACAACCAACCAAAAAAGACAAATAATCTTACCTTACCCACAGTGAATGAGAATTCACTCTAGAATTTCCTTCTCATGAGGCAGAGCCTGACATTCAACAACTCACACGTTTCATTTTCAGAGGTAAATGAACATGCTGCAGTTAATTTGAGAGTTAATTCCTAGTTAGGAATAAATGGAGTAATGTGGGGGAAAATAACTCCTAATTGGAATACACTGAGTGGCTATAAAGTTACTCATAGTGCTATGCATACCAAGCAGATTGTTAGTAGCCAAGTAAATGTAGAAGACCAATATGGCATTGGGACCTTAACCATGTTAATGATCTATGGCAAGGTGGACCACGCCCTGGACTTCTAGAATTCTCCTTAGAGAAATTCAAAAGTGCCCAGCACCAACTACCAGAGTGTAATGTTTTATTTCAGATGGAAAGACATAGATTTGTGAAAAGAGCTTGGTCTCTGTATGGAGGCAAATCTGAATTTGAATCCTAGTGACAACACAGCCAGCAGAGCCTTGGGAAAACATACCTCAGTGTTTCTAAATACAAGGATAACATCAGGATGCTGAAAGAGACAGATTATGGTGCCACACAGGTAAAAGTAGTCTGCAGACCTTCTCAACGGGAGGTGGAGGTGAGGATGACAAAGTCAGCCTCATCAGATTCTCTGGGATCAAGAAGTCCCTAACCTGAAGTTCCTATCAGATTCCCAGCCTAAGCCAAACAACGGCATGGGGCTTGCAGATGTACAGAGGAACCCACTGCAGCAAGGACATGTGGTTTATAGACTGCTGCAGGTCCAAAAAGTGTTTGTTGTTGCTTCATGGTAGGACAAGCACAAAAAATTAAGGGTAAAGATTTTAGACTTTTAGAAAAATTTGAAAAAAATGTGTATCTATAGAAACGAATAATAAAAAATGTGTTTCTGTTTTCTATGTCTTTATTTTCAAGTTTCCACTATTCCAGTATTCCAGTTTTATCATATTTTATCAAAGTACTGGTCTGTGACAAAATGGGAGGAGGGAACCTGGTCCACCATCAAAGACAATGTGTGAAGCCCGAATCTAGATGTTATAGCCCTTAAGCCTACTGACTGAAATCTATTAACTAATCTTTTTATATAAAAGTACTGATTCCGTATAGATATGGTCTGTTTTGAAACTTTTCCTCCAGTTAGGGTAATCTCAGTAAGTCCAGCGCTGACATCCAAATTTAATATCAAGATTTAGATTTGACAACATCAGAGCTAAATGGAAAACTAATTAACAATCATTATGCTCATCAAACATAAGTCTATTTAATATCATTTCTTTTGCCTGGTTCAATGCTTTCTAGACTTCCATGAAGCAATACTCTTAATCAAATACCAATGGCACACTTGTTTCATGTGATGCTACATTACAGAGGCAATAATAAAAATATTATCAAAAGGCAAGAAAAATGATTCCAGTCTAGATGAATGAAACACAATTTAATTGAGAATGTGGATCAGAAGACTTGATTTTTAAAAAAGCAATTTTCTCCTTTGGGTTTGTACTAGCTTTATAGTTCTATGCAAATTTTTAATATCCAAAGCAGATCTCATAGTGTTATTACTGAAGCTCATAGTTGAAAATGTTCGTTTACAAATGTTTATCTTACCAAACAGATAAACATTAAGGTGCTCTGTAATGGGTTTTTGTTTTGAGTTTATCCATTGATTTGTAAAATTCAGAGTGAGCAGATCCCTGTGTTAGGCTTTTAAATTTGCAAGCACTGGAGTTCAATCAATTCCAATTGTTGGAGTGGGACCAACATCCTTAGGTGAAAGAAAACATTACTTGATAACTCCTTTTATCTTCTTTAAGCTGAGAAAAGCAGCAGTCTCATTCAAATGCCAACTTCCTAATGAGAAACACACACTTTCTGCTTTATCTCCAACATAAGGCAGAAAGAAAAAGAGAATACAGCAAGTAGGAGAATATTACATTGTGTCTGAACATCTGATAGCCCCACACATCAGAAACAGATCTAATTGGATGGTTTGCACCTTTTAACGGATACAACAGCTATTAAATAGACTTATTCCTTTAATCATAGAAACCAAGTCTTTCTATTTCCTCTCTCATATATTAAGTATTAAAGATTTTTATTACTTTTTTCCTGATTATAAGAGTAATACATGTTCATTATAGAAATGCATAAAAAAAGCAAAAGTCATCCATAGTCTCACCACATTTACAGATAAACATCATTAACATTTGTATATTACTTTTCTTTTTCCTGTAGAGATTCATACATATTTAGTTTTCTGTATAGCAGAGACTATAATTTGAATATCCTATATCAATGTGTATCTTATTCATTTACTATTAAACTATAAATATTTTTCAAACCCAATAAATATCTTTTGAGTAATTTCCAGTGACTGTATAATATTATATTGTATTTAAGTTATCCACATGAGCATCCTCCTATGGTTGAACACTTAACTTTTTAAAGAGGTTAAGGAGATGTTTTCAGAATCAATAATTAGTTCAATTCCTGGCTGACTCTGCCACTTATTAGCTATGTGACCGTAGTCAAGTTCTTAATCTCTCTAAACTGTAATTTTCTCATCTATAAAAATTAGGATAATAATACCAGCTACTTAATAGGGTTGCAATAGTAAACAAGATGATGCATATAAAAGAGCTAAACATAGGGTCTGCCTTTTCTCATTAAATGTTAATTATTTTGATGCTATGATGAACATCTTAGGTCAGATAGTGTTGGTCTAGTTCTTTATTTAGACATATGCCAAGAAGATTAGAAATAGGAGAGTATATTTTAAAAAGTACTTTTCAGCTTTGAGTACAGCCAAGAGAAACTGTTGAACAGTGACTATACTTTGTCATAATATGTTAGATTACTTAGGGTAAGCAAACTAGCAAGACAACATGGAAAAGCTACTGATTTAAATGTTGCAGAAGCAAAACACTTTGTGAATACCTATTTCACTTGGAATTATTCATTGATTCCTCAGATGATGTTAAAAATAGAAAGATAACTGGTCCACTCAGTAAAAGATGTTAGATGACAGATAGACAAACAGGAGATGTACATTATTTTGCACATACCTTAGAAGAAATAACGCCTTTAACATGCAGTAACTCTGACCTGCCCAGACTTAAAATCTATCTGAACATTTCCTTCTTTCCTTTTATTCATCCCTTACCCCACAGCTAACCCAGAGAAGTAGCTGCTAACTGGTCTTCTGTATAGATGCTGACTTCACTGCAACATACTTTCAGACACACAAAATATGCTTACTCCATAACTCATCAAATATGAGAAAGAGGACAAGAAAGAAGGCGTAAAAGGAACTTAAAAATATCCACTCATTTACTCTCACAAATCTCTGAAACACCTGTAAGAAATAAGTTACCCTAAAAATCAATTTATTGCATTTGTCATATGAATGCACATGTATTAAGTAGGTCATTTTTTTTCTCTATCTGAATTAAAAAACAAGCAAGCAAACTTGGGCAATTGAGTTTAAAGAACAACTGTGGCAGCCAGGATGGCCACTGTATTGTCACATGGAATATAGTTTACGTGCGTAGCCAAGAGAATACCTTGGAAATGATGGACTGTAATTTAAGAGGCCAGGTCATCAAACACACTGTAGCTTCCACCTTGCTCTCTCCTAGATCACTCACTCTGGTGGAAGCCAACCACCATGTTGTGAGGACACTTAAGCAGCCCTATGGAGAGGGCCATGTCATGAGGAGCTGAGGCCTCCTGCCTCTAGACAGCCTCGCTTGCTAGCCTTAGGAGTGAGCCACCTCTGAAGCAAGACCTCCAGACCCTGTTGAGATGCTCTAGCTGACATCTTGACTGTCACTCTGTAATCCCTGAGACCTTGAGCTGGAATCACTTAACTAACCTAATTGGGTGCCCCCAATTTCTTGACCTATAAGAAATTTGTGATAAAATAAATGTTTTAAGGCAGTAAGTTTTGAAGTAATTTGTATGTATGCAATGATATATAGATAATACAACTGAAGCTGGTGCTCTTACAGCATTGTTATTAGAGTACTCATTTAATTCACATTAACCAAGTAAAACTTTCCTTCATGATGTGTAAAAAGTATACAGATTAACTAAAAAAATAATTAGGGTCAGGTAAGTAGGATATTTAAGTAATCTGTAAGTATACAAAAAAAAAATACTCAACTTCATTAGTCATCAGAGTGATTCAAATTAAAACCACAATAAGATACAACTGTATACCCACTACAAGGGCTAGGATTAAAAACAATGATAATGCCAAGTACTGATAAGGAAATGAAGCACCTGCAATTCTCATATACTACAGAAGAGGGTAAACTATTTAGCAGTACAGTATGTACTAAAACTGAACTTATCTAGGCGCTACAAACTAACCACTGCACTTCTAGTAATAAACCCAACAAAAATGTACACATACAGGCACCAAACAATGTATACAAAAATGTTTATAGTCAAACACTGGGAACAATCCACATGTCCCATAGCAGTAAAATGGATAAATTGAGATGTAGTCATACAATGAAATAATATACAGCAACAAGAAATAAATTACAGAGATACTCAACAAGAATGAACTTCACATATTGAGTGAAAAAAGCCAATCTTTTAAAGTAAAAAGAAAAACAGGAAAGAAAAATAATACAGTTATATAATTCTGTTTAAATAAAGTTCAAAACTGGTCAAAACTATTTATGTTAATAAAAGCCAGGATAATGGTTATCTCTGGGGAGAAGGAGGTCAAAGAGGAAGAAATGGCTGGGAAGGGACAGGATGGGGAGATTTTGGGTGCTGACAAGGATCTATTTCCTGATCTTCCCGGAGGGTTACTTCAGTGTGATCACTTGGTGGAAAATTCATTAAGCTGTATACCTATGATTTGTGTACTTTTTTGTATGTAGGCTTTTCTTTGATAAAAAAATTTCATTTAAAAAGTATACAACATACTAAGTATCAACCTTAATTTATTTTCATGGTTGAACTTTCATTAGATGGGAGAGAACTCTTGTTTTTAGGAATCACATATTGAAGGATTAAGGGAGAAGAGGGCACATGTCTATAATTCTCAAGTGGCTTAGGAAAAAGTGAAACATATAAATTATATATATAATTATGTTTTTACACATTTTTCTTATCTCTAGGTTTCTATTTATATAAGTAAACAAAATACATAAATAAACATATATACTATGTATAATTAAACAGTGAATACACACAATACAATTATATATTTTATTTATATGAATAACTAAATATATATATTTTTATATATACACACACACAAAGAGAGAAACCCAGTGATGAGAAAAATGTGTAAAAAAAAAAAAAGGTTAACAATTGGGGAGTCTGGGTCAAAGTATGTGAGAGTTCTTTGTGTTATTCTTTTTTTTTTTTAAGATTTTATTTATTTATTCATGAGAGACACAGACTGAGAGAGAGAGGCAGAAACATAGGCAGAGGGAGAAGCAGGCTCCATGCAGGGAGCCGGATGCGGGGCTCGATCCCGGGACCCCAGGATCACGCCTGGGCCGAAGGCAGGCACGAAACCACTGAGCCACCCAGGGATCCCCCTCTTTGTGTTATTCTTAAAAATTTTCTATGAATTTGAGATTATTTCAAAATAAGTTAAAAAGCATATTTAAAATACATCCAACAGTTCCACTTACAGACTGCATTTCCATGAGTTTATAGTCAAATTTAGAGGTAAATTTCTCTATGCCTTAGAAAGCACAGAGATGGGGATATTAATATCTATCTTTCAAGGCTATTATAATGACTTGAGAAAATAAGAGAAATAATAGGTAACAGTTATACAACTTGCCCTATATCATACACCTAGTAAGTATGAGCCAGAATTGGGTCACATTTGGGTCTCTGACCCCAGAATCTACACTGTCATTGAGCATGCAAATCAGCCAAGCAAATGACAGTGAATGCCACAAAGCAGATGTCATTAACAGTATCTGTGATGATGATGATGATGATGATCATTATGATGATGATGCTTGCATTATTAGTTTGCTAGGTCTGCTATAACAAAGTATCACAAATTGAGAGGTATAAAACAATAAAAACTTATTCCCCCACAGTTTTGAAGGCTAAAAATCCAAAATCAAGGTGTCAGCAGGGCCATGATCCTTCAAAAGCCTCTAGGGGAAGATCTCTCCTTCTTCGCATCTACTTTAGGACACTATTCATATTGGATCAGGGCCCCCCTCCCCATATTCAGTATGATCTCATCTTAACTTGATTACATCTGCAAAGACCCAATTTCAAAACACAGTCATATTCACAGGTACTGGGGGTTAGGACCTCAGCCTGTATCTTGAGGAGACACACAATTCAGCCCGTAAAAAATGCTTAAGAACTTTGTTATGTTCTTGCCAAACAGTAAGTTTAACTGAAAGAACTCCCCTGCTGATTCCTGAGAAGAGAGGAAATGATACTTGGGCACGAGGGAAAGAAATTCTCTTATGTATGTCTCTTCTTTCTGCTTAAAAAAGTGAAATGGAGATGCTCCATTTTGCACTCAGAAATGTAGTCATTTCAAAGTTCATCCACTTCCTTCTGTATTAAAAAGTTTCAGAAAAAAAAAAAAAAAAGTTTCAGAAAGGGCAGCCCCAGTGGCTCAGCAGTTTAGCGCCACCTTCAGCTTGGGGTGTGATCCTGGAGACCCGGGATGAGTCCCATGTTGGGTTCCCTGCATGGAGCCTACTTCTCTCTCTCTCTCTCTCTCTCTCTCTCTCTGCCATGAATAAATAAATAAATAAAATCTTTAAAAAAAATAAAATAAAATAAAAATAAAAAGTTTCAGAACAAGGGCAAATGGCTACAGAGTATTTTAAAAAGGCATAGTTTTGAGGAAACTTTATTAAAGGGTACTTCAAGGTAATAAATTTAAATAAACATTATATATATATATGTGTGAGCAGTGACCCTGGAAAAGTATTACATTTAGGTAAAGGTTTCTCTTCCTCTCTGAGAAGTACCTTTATCCCTGGGATATATGCATGTCTGTGTGTATATTAAATTTGGTAATTGGAGACTTCCATTGAGAGAGAATATATCTATTTAACATTGGAGAAGGGATGAGAAAGAGAGAATGGAGAAAGAGGTTTGACTTAAATCTAGCACCCACCGTAGTCTATTATGTTGAAGCCCCCAGGGATGATCTAGCTTGAATAACTCAGATATTTAGAAATGCTATGCCCTGCATTATTATTTCTAGAGACTGCATGGTAGAGAAATATCAGACACAACCCTGCAAATAGAGAAATTAGTTTCCCAAGAGGGGATTAGCGGGTCATTTTAATGTAGGTATGAATAAGAAAGCAATTGGTGAGAAATGTGGCATAGAGAGCAGAAGGTCAAGGAAGGAACCTGAGTTGCATCCATGAAGGAAATCCTCCACAAAGGTTCCAGCCTTTGGGAACTTTTCCCTTGGGCAAGGAGAATAAGGACATGTAGCATATAGTTTAAAATTTTTTCTCTGCATCATAATTCTCTTTAGTCCAACACAGTGAGTCAGATATATCTGTACAGCCCAGCAAGTGAGGTATGGAGTTAAGGGGTAAAGTAATTAAGGCAAGTATAGCCAGTTGTTCATCTATCCCTCAGCATCCAATCAAGGGAGCCTATTTTCCAGAAAATGAAAGCATTGTTCATGTCAAAAAAGAGTACCGATCAGTCTCAAAGCAGAACAGCATGAGATGGGGAAGATCAGAAAGCCAAGAAAGGCAACAGTCCAGGGGAGTATTCAGGACTTCGTGTAAGATAAACAAAATTTCTTTAAAAAAGTGATCTTGGGAGATCTATGAATAGAGAAAGAGTGTGTGTGCAATTACACAGTCACTGCAAAGCTCTCCCACAAAACCCCACTGCTTCATACTCTTGTATTACATGTTCACATTTTTATGATTTGCATTAAGAAAAGTTACCAGAAATTTGGAGAAAAGATGATAATGTTATCTTTTAATATCACATAAATAAGGCTACCTAAGGGCCATCTAAACAGAGAATGGAACTTTCTTTGATTTACTTACTATTCACTACTCTGATGTCTGTCAAGTTAGGTGTTAGAAACTGATCAATTGCAAATGATGTCGGTCCTAAAGAGAAGCTAATCCTGAATGCTATGGTTACTGCCATGTAGGACATTAACTAGATTTGCATGTGATTAAGCAACTGAAGTTCAGAACTCCTTTTTATTGACATTTTTTACTTATCATCTATATAACAGTCTCATATTCTTGTTTGCACTGGTTTTGTTAACCTACTCATCAAAAAGTTTGGTCTGTGCTATCTACTTGTATGACAATCATATTTATATTTTCAAATTACTTTAACACCTTCATACATTTGTAGCAAATCCTATCAAAAGACAAATATTTTAGAGGTGTCTGAGTGGGTCAATCAGTTGGGCCTCTGACTCTTGATTTCGGCTTGGGTCATGATCTCAGGGTCGTGGGATCATGCCCTGTATCAGGCAGGGCTTAGCATGGAGCCTGCTTGACATTCTCTCTCTCTCTCTCTCAAAAAAAAAAAAAAAAAAAAAAAAAAAAAAGCATACTTTTATTTTTGAGCCTGGTTTGTTAGAGACAGAACAAACTTCCCTTATAGGGAAGAGCAACAAAAAAAGGACATATCAGACACTTTAGGACATACATTTGTAGTTTGTAAAAGCAAACAATATGATATTTTATATTTGACTATAGTAAATAAACCTTCAACATTGATTTGGGCTGGTGGGAACATGTAGATGACAATAATAATTTTCAGATGGAGCATGATAATTTTAGGTTCATTAGAAAAGAGGGATTATGGTCAAAAGAATTGCAAAATGTTCCTTTAGGAAATTGTTCAGTATTGTAAACCCCATGCCTGGAAGTATGAGGCAGTACTGTTTACTGCTCTTATTTTTAAATCACATAAATAAACCAAAATGCTATGCTTGCCACAAATATACTTTTAAGACTTTATCTTTGGTGTTTCATAAATAATCATTTTGTAAGTGACTGTGGTGTGTGACCAATTAGCTCAGCTTGTTAGTTACTGTGCTAATGAGGCCACGGCCTCAGATCTGATCCCCAAACGATCAAGCTAGTCTCACAAACTCATGCTGTATCATTAGTCACAAGAGAGATCTAATGTTTAGTAAGAATGTGGATGAAGCAGCACAAATCCATCAACTCCCAAATAACCTCAACTATACACCCCAAATTTCACAAGTTGATAGCATTCTTTATCATAGTGTGCAGCCTACACAGAAACATGTCAAACCTGGAGCTGACTATAACCGATGATTTTTTTTTTCCTAACTAAAGAAAAATAAGAAGGTTGGCCATAAAATTTCACAGAATGCTTTAGTTTTAATAATCCATTCACCAGTATTAATAGGGTTTCTCTTATATTGAGATTGATTTGGCTCTAACCATCAGGTATTATAAATTGGAGCTTCATCTGATGATGATCTATCCTCAGCTTATACTGAACTCACTCTGACTTACTGGGTTTATCCAGAGATTGTAGATTCCATCATTAAACCAATTCTAAGGGTGTTAAACCGCCTGCAGCCCTTCTTCCTTTGCCACAGGCTTTCAGTGGCTTTAAGAAAATGTACTCCCTTTCAGTATCTAAGGACTCAGTCTTTTTTGTTCTTTTTACATAAGGAAGAAATTAGTTTTTCTGTTTTTTTTTTTTCACTTTATTTTTTTATTTTTATTTTTTATTGGTGTTCAATTTACTAACATACAGAATAACCCCCAGTGCCCATCACACATTCACTCCCACCCCCCGCCCTCCTCCCCTTCCAACACCCCTAGTTCGTTTCCCAGAGTTAGCAGTCTTTACGTTCTGTCTCCCTTTCTGATATTTCTCACACATTTCTTCCCCCTTCCCTTATATTCCCTTTCACTATTATTTATATTCCCCAAATGAATGAGAACATATAATGTTTGTCCTTCTCCGACTGGCTTACTTCACTCAGCATAATACCCTCCAGTTCCATCCACGTTGAAGCAAATGGTGGGTATTTGTCATTTCTAATAGTTGAGTAATATTCCATTGTATACATAAACCACATCTTCTTTATCCATTCATCTTTGGTTGGACACCGAGGCTCCTTCCACAGTTTGGCTATCGTGGCCATTGCTGCTAGAAACATCGGGGTGCAGGTGTCCCGGCGTTTCACTGCATCTGTATCTTCGGGGTAAATCCCTAGCAGTGCAATTGCTGGGTCGTAGGGCAGGTCTATTTTTAACTGTTTGAGGAACCTCCACACAATTTTCCAGAGTGGCTGCACCAGTTCACATTCCCACCAACAGTGTATGAGGGTTCCCTTTTCTCCACATCCTCTCCAACATTTGTTGTTTCCTGCCTTGTTAATTTTCCCCATTCTCACTGGTGTGAGGTGGTATCTCATTGTGGTTTTGATTTGTATTTCCCTGATGGCAAGTGATGCAGAGCATTTTCTCATGTGCATGTTGGCCATGTCTATGTCTTCCTCTGTGAGATTTCTGTTCATGTCTTTTGCCCATTTCATGATTGGATTGTTTGTTTCTTTGGTGTTGAGTTTAAGAAGTTCTTTATAGATCTTGGAAACTAGCCCTTTATCTGATATGTCATTTGCAAATATCTTCTCCCATTCTGTAGGTTGTCTTTGAGTTTTGTTGACTGTATCCTTTGCTGTGCAAAAGCTTCTTATCTTGATGAAGTCCCAATAGTTCATTTTTGCTTTTGTTTCTTTTGCCTTCGTGGATGTATCTTGTAAGAAGTTACTATGGCCGAGTTCAAAAAGGGTGTTGCCTGTGTTCTTCTCTAGGATTTTGATGGAATCTTGTCTCACATTTAGATCTTTCATCCATTTTGAGTTTATCTTTGTGTATGGTGAAAGAGAGTGGTCTAGTTTCATTCTTCTGCATGTGGATGTCCAATTTTCCCAGCACCATTTATTGAAGAGACTGTCTTTCTTCCAATGGATAGTCTTTCCTCCTTTATCGAATATTAGTTGCCCATAAAGTTCAGGGTCCACTTCTGGATTCTCTATTCTGTTCCATTGATCTATGTGTCTGTTTTTGTGCCAGTACCACACTGTCTTCATGACCACAGCTTTGTAGTACAACCTGAAATCTGGCATTGTGATGCCCCCAGATATGGTTTTCTTTTTTAAAATTCCCCTGGCTATTCGGGGTCTTTTCTGATTCCACACAAATCTTAAAATAATTTGTTCTAACTCTCTGAAGAAAGTCCATGGTATTTTGATAGGGATTGCATTAAACGTGTATATTGCCCTGGGTAACATTGACATTTTCACAATATTAATTCTGCCAATCCATGAGCATGGAATATTTTTCCATCTCTTTGGGTCTTCCTCAATTTCTTTCAGAAGTGTTCTATAGTTTTGAGGGTATAGATCCTTTACATCTTTGGTGAGGTTTATTCCTAGGTATCTTATGCTTTTGGGTGCAATTGTAAATGGGATTGACTCCTTAATTTCTCTTTCTTCAGTCTCATTGTTAGTGTATAGAAATGCCACTGACTTCTGGGCATTGATTTTGTATCCTGCCACGCTACCGAATTGCTGTATGAGTTCTAGCAATCTTGGGGTGGAGACTTTTGGGTTTTCTATGTAGAGTATCATGTCATCGGCGAAGAGGGAGAGTTTGACTTCTTCTTTGCCAATTTGAATGCCTTTAATGTCTTTTTGTTGTCTGATTGCTGAGGCTAGGACTTCCAGTACTATGTTGAACAGCAGTGGTGAGAGTGGACATCCCTGTCTTGTTCCTGATCTTAGGGGAAAGGCTCCCAGTGCTTCCCCATTGAGAATGATATTTGCTGTGGGCTTTTCATAGATGGCTTTTAAGATGTCGAGGAATGTTCCCTCTATCCCTACACTCTGAAGAGTTTTGATCAGGAATGGATGCTGTATTTTGTCAAATGCTTTCTCTGCATCCAATGAGAGGATCATATGGTTCTTGGTTTTTCTCTTGCTGATATGATGAATCACATTGATTGTTTTACGGGTGTTGAACCAGCCTTGTGTCCCAGGGATAAATCCTACTTGGTCATGGTGAATAATTTTCTTAATGTACTGTTGGATCCTATTGGCCAGTATCTTGTGGAGAATTTTTGCATCCATGTTCATCAGGGATATTGGTCTGTAATTCTCCTTTTTGGTGGGGTCTTTCTCTGGTTTTGGAATTAAGGTGATGCTGGCCTCATAGAACGAATTTGGAAGTACTCCATCTCTTTCTATCTTTCCAAACAGCTTTAGGAGAACAGGTATGATTTCTTCTTTAAACGTTTGGTAAAATTCCCCTGGGAAGCCATCTGGCCCTGGACTCTTGTGTTTTGGGAGGTTTTTGATGACTGCTTCAATTTCCTCCCTGGTTATTGGCCTGTTCAGGTTTTCTATTTCTTCCTGTTCCAGTTTTGGTAGTTTGTGGCTTTCCAGGAATGCGTCCATTTCTTCTAGATTGCCTAATTTATTGGCGTATAGCTGTTCATAATATGTTTTTAAAATCGTTTGTATTTCCTTGGTGTTGGTAGTGATCTCTCCTTTCTCATTCATGATTTTATTAATTTGAGTATTCTCTCTCTTCTTTTTAATAAGGCTGGCTAATGGTTTATCTATCTTATTAATTCTTTCAAAGAACCAACTCCTGGTTCTGTTGATCTGTTCCACAGTTCTTCTGGTCTCGATTTCGTTGAGTTCTGCTCGAATCTTTATTAACTCCCTTCTTCTCTTGGGTGTAGGATCTATTTGCTGTTTTTTCTCTAGCTCCTTTATGTGTAAGGTTAGCTTTTGTATTTGAGTTCTTTCCAGTTTTTGAATGGATGCTTGTATTGCGATGTATTTCCCCCTTAGGACTGCTTTTGCTGCATCCCAAAGATTCTGAATGGTTGTATCTTCATTCTCATTAGTTTCCATGAATCTTTTTAATTCTTCCTTAATTTCCTGGTTGACCCTTTTATCTTTTAGCAGGATGGTCCTTAACCTCCACATGTTTGAGGTCCTTCCAAACTTCTTGTTGTGATTTAGTTCTAATTTCAAGGCATTATGGTCTGAGAATATGCAGGGGACAATCCCAATCTTTTGGTATCGGTTCAGACCCGATTTGTGACCCAATATGTGGTCTATTCTGGAGAAAGTTCCATGTGCGCTTGAGAAGAATGTGTATTCAGTTGAGTTTGGATGTAAAGTTCTGTAGATATCTGTGAAATCCATCTGGTCCAGTGTATCATTTAAAGCTCTCGTTTCTTTGGAGATGTTGTGCTTAGAAGACCTATCGAGTATAGAAAGAGCTAGATTGAAGTCACCAAGTATAAGTGTATTATTATCTAAGTATTTCTTCACTTTGGTTAATAATTGATTGATATATTTGGCAGCTCCCACATTCGGGGCATATATATTGAAGATTGTTAAGTCCTCTTGTTGAATAGATCCTTTAAGTATGATATAGTGTCCCTCTTCATCTCTCACTACAGTCTTTGGGGTAAATTTTAGTTTATCTGATATAAGGATGGCTACCCCTGCTTTCTTTTGAGGACCATTCGAATGGTAAATGGTTCTCCAACCTTTTATTTTCAGGCTGTAGGTGTCCTTCTGTCTAAAATGAGTCTCTTGTAGACAGCAAATAGATGGGTCCTGCTTTTTTATCCAGTCTGAAACCCTGCGCCTTTTGATGGGGTCATTAAGCCCGTTCACATTCAGAGTTACTATTGAGACATATGAGTTTAGTGTCACCATGATATCTATTCAGTCCTTGTTTTTGTGGATTGTTCCACTGAACTTCTTCTTAAAGGGGAATTTTAAGAGTCCCCCTTAAAATTTCTTGCAGAGCTGGTTTGGAGGTCACATATTCTTTTAGTTGCTGCCTGTCTTGGAAGCTCTTTATCTCTCCTTCCATTTTGAATGAGAGCCTTGCTGGATAAAGTATTCTTGGTTGCATGTTCTTTTCATTTAGGACCCTGAATATATCCTGCCAGCCCTTTCTGGCCTGCCAGGTCTCTGTGGAGAGGTCTGCTGTTACCCTAATACTCCTCCCCATAAAAGTCAGGGATTTCTTGTCTCTTGCTGCTTTAAGGATCTTCTCTTTATCTTTGGAATTTGCAAGCTTCACTATTAAGTGTCGAGGTGTTGAACGGTTTTTATTGATTTTAGGGGGGGATCTCTCTATTTCCTGGATCTGAATGCCTGTTTCCCCTCCCAGATTAGGAAAGTTTTCAGCTAGAATTTGTTCAAATACATATTCTGGCCCTCTGTCCCTTTCGGCGCCCTCGGGAACCCCAATTAAACGTAGGTTTTTCTTTCTCAGGCTGTCGTTTATTTCCCTTAATCTATCCTCATGGTCTTTTAATTGTTTGTCTCTTTTTTCCTCAGTTTCCCTCTTTGCTATCAACTTGTCTTCTATGTCACTCACTCGTTCTTCCACCTCGTTAACCCTCGTCATTAGGACTTCTAGTTTGGATTGCATCTCATTCAATTGATTTTTAATTTCTGCCTGATTAGCTCTAAATTCTGCAGTCATGAAGTCTCTTGAGTCCTTTATACTTTTTTCTAGAGCCACCAGTAGCTGTATAATAGTGCTTCTGAATTGGCTTTCTGACATTGAATTGTAATCCAGATTTTGTAACTCTGTGGGAGAGAGGACTGTTTCTGATTCTTTCTTTTGAGGTGAGGTTTTCCTTCTAGTCATTTTGCTCAGTGCAGAGTGGCCAAAAGCAAGTTGTATTGGGAAAAAGAGAAAAAGAGAGGAGAGAAAGAAGGAAAGAAAAGAGAAAGAGAAAAAAAAAGGGAAGAAAAAGAAAAAAAAAACGAAAAAAAAAAAAAAAAAAAGAAGAAGAAAAAGAAAGAAAAAGAAAGGAGAAAAAAAAGGGGGTGGGGGAAGGAAACAAATCAAAAAGCAAAACAAATCAAAAACAAAAACAAAAACAAAAACAAACAAACAAAAAAAGAACCACCGGGGAGTATCTTCTGATTCTGTGTTCTTTAAGTCCCTTGGCTTCTCCTGGAAGTTGTCAGTCTAGCTGGTGTTCTGGGGGAGGGGCCTGTTGTGCTGATTTTCAGGTGTTAGCAGTTGGGGGAGCTGCTGTGCCCCTGCCTGGTGCAGGGCTCGGTGGGGGTTGTTTACCCCGTGAGGCCGCAGGAGGAACAGCCCCAGTGGCGGGGCAGCTCTGGAAACCTGGATTCAGCTCCGGCAGGAACTCCGTCTGCAGGGCCTGGAGGCTCCGGGCGGGGCCGCTGATCTGCTCGGCTCGGGCAGGAGCGTCCTCGCTGTCCTGGGCCCTCCCGGCCTCTGCCTGTCCCGGGGGAGGCGGGATCCTGGGCTGTGTCCCGGCGCCCTGTGCTCCGGGGCCTGCGCTGTTGGATTCGCGCTCCCGGGCCGTGCAACCCCCTCCGCGGAGCCGCCGCCCGAGCCCCTCCGAGCTGCTCCTGGAACCGCGCAGCCCCCTCCGCACGGAGCCTCTTCCTCCGCCCGAGCCCCTCCGAGCTGCTCCCGCCCCGCAGCCCCCTCCGCGGAGCCGCCCCCGAGCCCCCCCGAGCTGCTCCGGGTCCCGCCGCGCGCGCTGCAGCCCTTAGGGAGCTCGGCGCACTCTCCCGGGGCGCAGGTGTCTGTTAGTGTCCCCGGGAGCCCGAGGGCATCCCCGCCCTCCTGGGTCCTGCTCCAGCTCCCCGCGAGCCCCTTTCCCCCGGGAAGGTCGGTGAAGCTCCTGCTCCTCCGGGACGGGGCTCTCCTGTCCTGGGGACACTCGCCCCGGCCTCAGCCCGGCTCCTCGCGGGCCCCTCCCCCTTGGAGGCCTTTGTTCCTTTATTTCTTTTTCCCCGTCTTCCTACCTTGATAGAAGCGCGAACTCTTCTCACTGTAGCATTCCAGCTGGTCTCTCTTTAAATCTCAGGCCGAATTCATAGATTTTCAGGATGATTGGAAGGTTTTCTAGGTAATTTGGTGGAGACAGGTGATTTGGGGACCCTACTCTTCCGCCATCTTGCCCCTCCCCTTCTAGTTTTTCTGTTCTATATGACAAAAGAAAGAGAGAGAGAGAGAGAGAATCCTTTTCTGAATATCATGACATTCTTGCCACCTATCAGATTTTTTTAATTGATGGATTTCCTATACCAAGTCCAACAGGATTCCATATCAAAAGCAGCATTTCCCTAAAAATCTGTTTGGTATTTAGTTTTTGCAAGGCTATTCTCTATTAAACAGATCATATTTTTCAAGCAATATTTTACATACATTCAAATGAGAAAGGCTCCTTCCAGAGGTTTCTCAGAGACTAACTTTATTCCATTTTTTCATCATGGAACATCAAATAAGTTAGTAAAATCATTTTCTCATTTATATATGAAATTTACAGTATATTAGATGGTGATAAGGCTCTATATAGAGGAAGCTGTGCAAGAAATGGGGAGAAAGTATAGAAGGATGTGAAGGGGATTTGCAAGCACCTGAGTAGCTCTCTTTTTTCTCCCTCCAGTCTTTCCTCTTAGTGAGGCCTGCCCTGGTCATTGCAATATATCACTTTGATCTTCTATCATGTGTTCTGCTTTTGTTGATAAGACTTAGAGCCAAATTTATGTCTTTGTTATGTGCATTGCTTATCAGCTGCCTCCCCTTAGTCCATGAGGCATGAATTTTCATGGGACACCTAGGTGGCTCAGCAGTTTGGCGCCTACCTTCAGCTTAGGGCGTGATCCTGGAGACGTGGGATCCAGTCCCATATCAGGTTCCCTGCGAGGAGCCTGCTTCTACTCTGCCTGTGTGTCTGCCTCTCTCTCTGTGTCTCTCATGAATAAGTAGATAAAATCTTTAAAAAAAAAAAAAAAGAATTTTTGTCCATTTAATTTTAATTCAGTATTGTTTCCTAAGGTTTTGGAGCATTACAGAGTAAGGGTGAGTGTGTGCACACCCTCTTGTGCGCGCGCACGCTCTCTCTCTCTCTCTCTCTATGGAATGAACAGAAGGTGTAGTCAGCAGGGATGGCTTCTCTGGAAACCTAACAATGAGAAGAGATGTAAAAGTTCTCCAGCCTTGAAGGTGGTTTCATGCCTGGAGAGTTGAAGAAGCAACAGAGACTCTACTGCTGTTGCAGTGGAAAAGAAAGAGAATGGTGGAAGATGACAGGGAAGTGAGGGGCCAGATGCACAGTGTCAGTGGGTCATTTTAAGTGCTCTGCCTTTTACTTGGAGTGAGAAGGAAGGCCATTGGCAGAGCAGAGTTAAATCGGGATTATATATGCTTTTATTTTTTTCAAAGATTTATTTACTTTTATTTTTTTGAGACAGAGCAAGGGGCAGAGAGAGAGAGAATCTTCAAGCTGACTCCCCACTAAGTGCAGAGACAATGTGGGACTTGATCCCAGGACCCTCAGATTATGACCTGAGCTGAAATCAAGAATCAGCCACTTAGCTGACTGAGCACCCCCCAAGTACCTCAGGATTATATATGCTTTTAGAAGAATTTCTCTGTCTGGCTACTCTGTTGAGAATAGACTGCAGGGGGCAGACATGAGAAAAACATTTAGAAGATGGTTGCAATAATCCAGGAAGGAGATGACAATTACTTGGTAGTAGTAGACAGATTTTGCACATATTTTGAAGATGTAATTGATAGGATTTATTGACAGATTGGCTGTGAGGTATAAGAGTAAGAAAGAAACTCAAGGTGACTTCAAAATGTTTGACCTAAGCAAGTGGTTGGAAATAAATGCCACTGAGTAAGACATGAAGACTATGGGAGACATTCTTGGGGAGGATGAAAAAAGGTGTTGAGAATCAATATTTTCCTGTTAAGTTTTCATTTTGGTGGTCAGAATGGCCTGAATTTCTTATTTTCTTATTTTCCCAAGCCACCAGGCGGTTTAGGCCATGGACTCAGCTCCAGGCTATGTGAGTTCCCTAATGGCTGCTACCCATTGCAGATTCTCAATGTAACCACCAAGGAATCTTTCTAGGAGTCCAGAACCTTTCTGGGAATATATATACACACATATACATAAAGTTTGTTTGCATCAGAGAGCTGCACGCAGGGGAGTGGAGCTCAAATCTAAGTGTGACTTACCTGTGGCTCTTCTGTGAGGAAGAGAGGAACAGTGAAATCTAAGGGTTTGGTGAGAACCTTGCCTGTACACCTCATCCCATAGGCCAGTAGCTGAAGGCTTTGGATCCCATTCTTCATCATGAAAAGCTGTTTAAAAAATGATTAAAGAAGACAATTTAGGTAATACAAACAAACTTTATTTAATACTTCATAAAGCAGACAGTCTCCTTCTGGAGAACTGCAAAAGGTAGAAGGCAGGAAGTTTTTATAGAATCTAACCTTTGGTTTGCTGATGCAGCACCGCAGGCAGGAGGAGCTCCACTAGAATGTTACTTCATCACTGTGTAACAAATTACCCCAACCTTTGGCAGCTTAAAATAACAAACAAAAAAACAAACAAAAAAACAAACATTTTTAACCTCATAGTTCCTTCCGGTGATTCTGAAATCCAGCAGTGGCTTAGCTGGGTGGTTCTGGCTTAGAGTCTCTCACAAGGGTGTGGTCAAATTGATCACTGAGGCTGTAGACCTTGGAAAACCTGACTCCAACTGGAAAAGGAGAACCCATGTCAGCTCCTCACCACTTGGGCCTCTAAATACGGCTGCTCACAACATGGCTGATAACCTCACCTAAAGGAGTGAGCCAAGACAGAGAAAGAAAGAGAGTCCCAGATGACAGCTGCCCCATTGCTTCTGCAGTATGTTATTGGTCATAAAGACCAACCCTGCCTGCCTCATCCACAAAGATGAGTGGACCGGAAGATGGGCATCATCAGGGACTATTTGGGAAGCTGACTACACAAACCCAGTTTTATCAATTTCTATGTTTTTCTGCATAATAATTATGTATAATCAAAAAATTGATAATGAAATATTTGTTAAACAGCATTGCACTATTATTCCTTTACTTAAAGCTAAGAAGAAGGATCTTCTACTGACCTACAAGCACCCATTTTGCATTTAATGTTGGCAATTTCTTAATCTTACCATGTGATATGGAAAAGTTTGTTGGTTTTTCTTTTTTTGCTTGAAAATTATTTCTTAATCTTAATGTTCCCAGTGCCAACCTAGTGTAAGACACATACTAGGTGTTTTTTTTTTTTTAAGATTTTATTTATTTATTCACGAGAGAGACAGAGAAAAACAGAGAGAGAGGCAGAGACACAGGCAGAGGGAGAAGCAGGCTCCATGCAGGGAACCCGACGTAGGACTCGATCCTGGGTCTCCAGGATCATGCCCCCTGGGCTGAAGGCGGCGCTAAACCACTGAGCCACCCAGGCTGCCCCATACTAGGTGTTTTATGAATGTTTATTGAATGCATAGATCCTTCAAATGATCTAATTCCTTAATTTCCTTATCCCATGGTTTCTCAACCCTTTAAAAACCCTGTGTGTCAGAGCAATCATATTTCCTGCATGCTAAAAATTGTCTGGTCATTGTTGGCAGATGGAAATATATATAAAGCAAAAAAGGGGTGGTCTTTCATAAAGGTACAGAATAAGGGTGAAGAATGTATCCCCCCTCATAGTGTAATTGAGCAGTACTGCAAAGTCCACCTCCAGCAAAATATCTATTTTGCCACTAACCACCACTACTACCTGACCTGAAATTGAACACTGCCATTTTAAAGGAATAAATGTTTTTCGAGAAGGGCTACCATAGCATCCTTCTCTAACTTTGTTAGTCAATCAGGAATCATCTGGTAAATATCACTTTGAGATTTCAAGTGAGAATTGGCCCTAAAGTGTTATACAAGATAAAATTTAGTATGAAACAAAAAAAGAGGGAGATTTAGAAAGACAAGCCCAGGAGTGAAAAAGTACAGTTCCAATGTATCAATTTCTTTAAAAGGTTATCAACACATTCACACACACAAATATGAATACCCACACAAATATAAACATGAATTATCCATATATACTATTTCCTTAAGTTTACAACATTCTTTCTTTCAATCTTCTGAAATTAAAATGCAACTTAAAATTAATGTGAAGTATTACACCTCTGTTTCTACCTACCAACAAAAAACCTGATATAAAATAGATGGTGTACCTTAGAATTGAAACATTCAGTGGTGGCCCCTTTCTAGACTGAAATGTATGCTCTCTGGAGGGTGCCTTTTATCACATGCTCACTATTAGTACTAGCACAGATTTTGGGGTGGGAAAAGGCGGCTCCAATTCTACTTCTTCCAGGCACTGTGACTTCCATAGGCCTTTCCCTTCGGCATCTGAAAAATGGGTAAGAATGGGATATCCCAGATTGTGTTACAATGAAAACGAGTGATAAGAACTCCTCATTGACTCGAAAGCATTGTGCAAATGCAGTTGATTATTTTTGATGTGAGATTCTGAGTGGAAGCTGATGACCCAAGGAACAGCCTCTGCTGCTCCCTAGCGGTGGTACGTTCTCCCGGGAGTGCTGGTCTAGAAATAAATCATCTTTGCTTTCATTACTCTTTGAGGAAACGCCTTTCTTTTGATATGCTGAATCCTGTGTGTAGAACTGCATGAATTCATTGCATGAATACGTAGAGAATAATCTAAGCGGGAAATGGTCTACATATTCTTCTGTGATTGCACTTTCTTGAACATCCTCATTTCTCTGCCCTTGTTAAGCTTAAATGACCTAAATGGCCTCCTTTTATTCCTTCCCATCTCCTTGCCTTTAACTTCTTAGTAAGCATGAATTTTTGGTGATTACACATTTATGCTGTGTTCCCATGGGTCCTCTGGTCCCTTTCTAGTTTGTATTATTCTTAAAAACGAAAACTAATAATTTTATCCAAAATAAGCTTTTCTAGCTTCCTTTCACTCTTAACCAGAACACATCAAGTTTTCCCTAAGAGCAAAAATCATGTTTACTCTTTATTATGTTATTTAAAGGACCTAATTGTTGCCTTGTAATCTTCTGCTATTATCCACATATTGAATCAATGGGCCTCTCAAAAAAATAAATAAATAAAGGAGACATATTCTTAAATGCTTATTGAAAACTTGGTATCGAAGAACCCAAACACGTTACACTTGGCCTTCACAAAACTTAAATGTAAAAATCATACGAATTTATAGTTGACATCCCTTTGCATTTAATGATCAAAAAAGTAATAATAAATTATACTGACACTATTCTGAAATAATTCTTCTACTTGGAAGTTCTTTTGACATCCGGGCTCAACAATAAATTGATGCAGCATGTGGTCTCTGGGTCTGATATTTAATCTTAATCCTAAACTAGGTTCTCTGTGGAGAAAGGAGACATATGACAGATGACAATTGTATTTCATCTATAATTGCACATATGGAGTCTTTTTTCTACTCTTGAAGGATACATGTTTTTTTGCTGCAAGAAAAGCATCCAAGTATCTTACTATGCTCTTATTATTTCTAGCGATCCAAAATATTTTTCTTTTGCTATTGATTTTTATATGGAACCTTTCCAGATGTTAGATTGAAGATTTTACTTTAACCTTGCAAACTGACCTTTTCTCTTCAAACACTAAGGATATTGGTTCTAAGTGCTAAATTATGATGTAATATTGAAGATTTGATTTTTATGAATAAATTCTGAGAAAATACAGCTGATTAAATGAATTAATCTATGTGAAGTATAGAGAGCAGTGTGCAGCATGTAGCAATATATATAATTTATATTTATATAAATACATATTGTATATATGTTTATGATGATACATAAACATTGCTATACTTTTGTAATGGGGATATATATATATTGCTAGAAATCAGTATAACATACTTTGCTGAAAGAAGTTATATAAAATATAAAGACATACAAATTATTCCTTTAAAAATTAACGCAAACAAGAGTTTTATAAAAACCTTAAAATACAGAATTCTACTTTCCTATGCATTCAGCCAAAATGTACACTTTAAAATCTACTTACATATTCAACTATTTTATTTCTAAATTTAAAAACTGACATATTGGCAAGCAACTCTGAAATAAAACAACATTTTTACATGGTGATTACTTTTCAGCATGAGGGAAAGGGTAAGGTTCACCCACTTCCTTGGAGTCTTATATAGGAACATAAGGAGAGCCTATATCAGGCTGTGTTCTATTTCTTTTGTTTTTTTTTGTTTTTTAATGATATTTTTAAATCAAGTTTTAATTTAGCTTTTCCTGCTGATAGAAACATACCAATGATAGAACCCCAAATTCAGGGTTTTAGGGTTAGAGCAACTTACATTTCTGATCTAGAGAACTGAAATAATACAATATGTATTTATTTGCACTTGTACATCTTTTGGTATCTCAGAGACAGGAGGAAAACACAAAGAATACATATGTAGGATCTGGTACCCAAATACTGAATGTACATAAACTAAGTTCTATATAATCATTGCGAAATGTCTGGAACTTTTAAGAATGCAGGCAAAACCAAATGTGCCACTTTCCTCATTTTAGATAATTTCTAAATTTGCAGTTTACGTTTGAATCTTGCTATATAAATAGTATTTGCAAAGTGTCAAATATAAAGCATTTCAAAGAACTCTGTGCCTTACCTCAGTTGGCAAATGATAGGACAATTCTTGGATTCTGTCTAGATTAGTGCTGTCCAGTAAAAATACAATGGGAACTACATATCTTTAAATTTTCTAGTAGTCACATTAAAAACAGTAAAAAAAAAAAAAAGTAGAATTAATTTTAATAATATATTTTATTTAACCCAGTATGTCCTAAATAATGTCATTTTAACATGTAATCAATTAAAATTATTAGAAATTCTTTATATTTTTTGCCATTTTAGTTCTAAGTCTTCAAAACATGATTTTTATTTTACACTTACTGAACTTTCAGTTCATACTGGGCACATTTCAAGTGCTTAACAGTCACATGTGACTAATGACTGCCATACTGGACAGCACAGGATTACATACTACAACAGTCAACAATACACTCTATTAAGTGTGAATGAGTCTTACTCTTTGCTAGCCTTTTTGAAACTTTTTTTTTTTTTTTTTTTAGGATGTTTTAAGCTACTTGTATAGAAGACAAAAATCAACTGGCTTGGACAACAACAAATGAAAGAAATTAATTACTCAAATACTAAGAAGTTTGAAAATGGGGTGGCTCAATGTTTGGCTAATTTAGAGGCTTCATAATGGTATCAAAACCCCAGAGTCTTCTCATCTTTCGTTAGACTCAAAGTAGATCTTATAATAGAAGAGTTTTAAAAGGTGATTGCTACAGTTCTAAGAATCATATCCAACAGAAAAGGGGTTGCTTCCATGATTCTCTTTTTAAGAGATAAGAAGAATTTTCCAGAGGCCCTACAATAGACTTTCTACCATGTTTTATTACCTAAAAAGTGGTCATATGTGCACCTATATACCTATCACTGCCAAGGGAAATAGGATTATAACAAATAGCTTCTTTTGTAAGTATATCTGGGCTTCTGAAAGGAGTGAATTGGAATAAAATTTGGGTCTTCCAGGATGCCTGGGTGGCTCAGTGGTTGAGCATCTGCCTTTGGCTCAGGGAGTGATCTCGAGACCTGGGATCAAGTCCCATATCAGGCTCCTTGCATGGAGCCTGCTTCTCCCTCAGCCTATGTCTCTGCCTCTTTCTGTCTCTCATGAATAAATAAATAAAATCTTAAAAAAAAATTTGGGTCTTCCAGCAATAAGTAAGTGGGGGGGTAGATTAAATTTTACATAGGCAATTAAGTGTCTGCCACACATCATCTTTAAACAAACTTTCTAATGCAACTTTTAAGATTTTCTTCAATAGAAAGTATTAGGACATTTCCTTATTTATATCAAGTTCCCAAACTCATGTATTCCTTTCTGTTTTTTTTTTTTATTCCTTTCTGAACAAAGAATTTCTGTGTCTCAGAAATGCATCATTTCTGTATATAGAAATTCAAAAAAGAAATATGGAATCTCATTTTTCAGTTGTCACATTGTGTAACCATACATCCCAGTTTTACCAGAAGCGTGAAATTCCATGCATTTTATCTAACTGTAAATTAAATATTCTTAAACAACAATGATGTTCATTCTCAAAAGTGTCTTACATCTTTAAAAAAAAAAGATAATAAAAATTGCCTTTAAGGAAGTTTTGAATTTAGCAAACACAACTTCAAAGTAGTTACTATAAATATGTTCAAAGAACTAGAGGAAATCATATTTAAAGAATTAAAGGAAAGTACAATGACAACAATTCACTGAATTAAGAACAACAATAAAAAGATACACATTATAAAAAAGAATCAAGTGAGATGCTAGAATTGAAAAATATAATAATAGAAATAAAATTTTCACTAGAGGGGCTTGAGAATAGATTTGAGCTGACAGAAAAAGAATGTGTGAACTCAAAGATAGAGTCATACAGATAAAACAATTTCAAGAATAGAAAGAAAAGAAAATGAGAAAAATAAAGAGTCTCAGAAAAACATGGGCTATGAGAAAGTACATGAACATATGAATAATGGGACTACTAGAAGGAGAAGAGAGAGAACAGAAACAAATATTTGAAGAAACAATGTTTGAAAGCTTCCCAAATTTGATTTAAAAATTAATTTACACAATTAAGAAGTTCAATAAACTCTAAATAGGGTAAAACCAAAGACATCACATCCACAACTAGGCATATTATAGTCAAAATGTTAAAATGCAAAGCAAAGAGAAAATCTTGAAAGCAGCAAAAGAAAATAATTCATCATGTACAAGCGAATTCCAGTAATATTCATAACTGACTTCTAATCAAAAAATGGAAACCAGAGGGAAGTATGATAACATATTCAAACTACTTACAAGAAAAAGATAAAGAAAAAAAAAGCTGTCAAGCAAGAATCCTATACCTGTAGCAAACCCCCTTCCAAAACTGAGAAAGCAAGATAATTCCAGATAAACAAAGACCAAAAGAATTTGTTGCTAGCAGAACTACCTTGCAAGAAATACTAACTGAAGTTCTTCAAACAGAAAAGAAGTGACATTGGGCGGCCCTGGTGGCTCAGCAGTTTAGCACCACCTTCAGCCTAGGGTGTGATCCTGGAGACCTGGGATCAAGTCCCATATCAGGCTTCCTGCATGGAGCCTATTTCTCCCTTTGCCTGTGTCTCTGCCTCTCTCTCGGTGTCTCTCATGAATAAATAAATAAAATCTAAAAAAAAAAAAATTGGAGAAAGAAATGAAGTGACATTATACTGTAATCTGAATCCACATGAAAAAAATAGAGTGCCACTAAAGACAATTATATAGCAAATACAAAAGATAGCAAAATTACATTCTTCTCTTTTCTTCTCAATTATTTTTTAAAAAACAACAGCACAAAATAATACCTATAAAATTGAATATGGGGATTTATAGCTTATATAAATTTATATAAATATTAATTTTGGAGCTTATAACACAGAGATATATATTTAACAACAGCAACACAAGTGAGGAAAGAAGGAAACCATAGTGGAGCAAGTGTTCTATATCTCACTGGAATTAAGTTAGTATACATCTCAAATATATTCTGATCAAATAAGACATGTATTGCAATTCTTGGAGCAACTACTTAGAAAAATAATTCAAAAATATACTTAAAAATCAGTAAAGGAATCATTTTTTAAGATTTTATTCATTTATTCATGAGAGACACAGAGAGAGAAAGTCAGAGACACAGGCAGAGGGAGAAGCAGGCTCCATGCAGGGAGCCTGATGTGGGACTCAATCCTGGGTCTCCAGGATCACGCCCCTGGCTTACAGGGGCACTAAACCGCTGAACCACCAGGGCTGCCCTCAATAAAGGAATTAAAATCGTACATTAGAAAATACCTGCTTAATCCAGAAGACGACATTTAAATAACAAAACAACAAGAGACACAAGACTAGAGAGCAAATAGTAAAACTACAGACATAAATTCAAATATATTAGTAACAATGTTAAATGTGAATGGGATAAACAACCAACTCAAAAGGCAGAGATTGTCAGCTTTGACTTTGGATAATAAATTTTGATCCAACTAAATATAATGTCATTAACAAGTAAAAATTCACATTGGGATACAATTCTAATAATATATTAGGAGTTTCTCCAGGACAATTCTAAGGAATTTTGCCACAAATTGGTATCAGTTAAAAGCTTCTGAGTTACCTTTTTGCACACAGAGTTGAGGAACTGAAAGACCAGAGTACTGAATGTGTCTCTGATAAGGAGAGTGAATTACCAAGATAATCACAGAAGTTGAGGTAGAAAAAAAGACTGTGAGCCTGGTGCCAAAATCTCTATAAATAAGAATGTTGTTTATGAAATTGAGGTGACAAAGACTAAGAAGAGACAGCAGTAGAGCCTGGTCTTTTGAGCCTCTGAAGTTAATGTCTATTATCTACTAGTTATTACATTAGGCATTCAGGTAAATACAGAAAAATAAAACATATTCCCTGGCCACAAAATACAGTGGGATAGACAGCTTTATAAAGAGATAAATGCAATACAATGTTACATTAAAGTAAACTCTGGGATTAAAGCAAGAGAAAGAATCATTGATCTGGGGACACAGTGATAAAGAATGACTTTAGTAGGAAAGATAACGGAAAAGCTCTTTTTCTAACTTGGGATTAATTCATTATGACATTTTATCATTTGAAGCAGTGGGTAGCAGGGGTCCAGGTGCTAAGAAAGCTGTAAAAACTATATAAAAAAAAAACTGTAGTTATTTAGTCAAGGGTGAAATATAATGGAGGCTGGGGCTAAGTAGTAAATTCCAGCCCTAGTTCTGACAAATGGGGACACAAGTGATCTCATATAAGTGGCAGAGGAATTCAACAGTTGGGCAGGGCTGGCCAGAAAGACCAAGATATTAGCAAATATTTGAAAACCCAGGCAGTTATGTCTAGGAAAAATAGGATTAGGGGTACTGACAAAGAAGAGCCCCAATCCCAGCTGGGGACTGGTCTAATTGGTAGATAGCTGGAAAAGGAACTTCATATTAAAAACCAAAACTAAAGGACTATTTTGTAAATCTTTCCCCAGAATGCTCATTATCTGCACAGTAGCTGGACTCCATTTGCAGTTTTAACATCCACTGATGATTCTAGTCTGAATCAATTCTTAATACTGGAATTGCAAAATCATGATAATTTGGTTTTAATTTCAAGTTCCTTAAATACCCAGGGGAGCTAAAGCTATTGTCAAAATGAAAAAGATACCTGAACATGTTAAATGTAAGAGGAATTTGTGAATATAATCCATTATAATTGCCTTTAAGAAATTCCTGTTTAATATATTATGAAAATTGGTATTCTTTTTTTAAAGATTTATTTATTTTGAGAGACAAAAAAGCATGAGCACACATGAGAGTGCATTGGGGGGAGGGGCAGAGGGAGGAGGAGGAAAAAAGAGAGAGAGACAGAGAGACAGAGAGAAAGAGACTCTCAAGTAGACTCTGTCCCTGGAGCCCAACACGGGGCTTGATTTTACAACCTGAGCTAAAACCAAGAATCAGATGCTAAACCGACTGTACCACCCAGGCTCCCCTAAAATGCATTTTCTATGCTGAGTTACATATTATTAAATTAATATCAAAATGATAAAAATTCCACTTGGACCATATAATTTATCTTCCAAATCAAGATACTTTTGAAGGTAGAATTTGATGCTATCAACAAGTACCCAAGGACAAGAGCTATAACCTGGCAAAGTCCTAGGGACCTGAATTAGCTTCTCTATACTCTACCTCAACTTCTCACTCACATGACCACACCCTGAACATGTTCAACAACCAAAACTGCTCCACCCTTAGAAACCCATTCCCCGGGAATCCCTGGGTGGCTCAGCAGTTTAGCGCCTGCCTTTGGCCGAGGGCGCAATCCTGGAGCCCCGGGATCGAGTCCTGCGTCAGGCTCCCTGCATGGAGCCTGCTTCTCCTTCCTCCTGTGTCTCTGTTTCTGTCTCTCTCTCTCTATCATAAATAAACAAATCTTTAAAAAAGAAAGAAAGAAAGAAAGAAAGAAAGAAAGAAAGAAAGAAAGAAAGAAAGAAAGAAAGAAAGAGAAAGAAAGAAAGAAACCCATTCTCTAAAACAGTGTTTCCTTCTGTCCTTCCAGCTTGCCATAACTACTATTCTTGATCTTCACCGTTGACTTGCTAAAGCCTCCCTCTTGTCTTTATTTCTCCTCCTGACCAGCTTAGATTTTACAGTCTTGCCAAAATACTAAAGTCCCTTGACTCTTGTTCTTTTCTAACCCTCCTGGCAAAACCCCAATCCTGGATGAATTGAACCATTTACCTTCTTTTTGTCTGCATGAAGACTACCGAGCTGCTACAGGAAAATGATACATTTTAACAGTCCAAGTTCACAATCACCAAGTTCAAATGGGTTTCAACATCGCCTGGCAGTCTTCCTTCAGCCTGGCTTCTGCTAACTGAAGCTGGTCTTACCAACGTCACCATTAATCTTGATAATGATAACACTGCTAGTCATAATGATCGCCTTCTGGTCTTTTTAGTGCCTTCCAAAAATATTTAAAATAGTTTTTTTTTTTTATTCTCTGTCCTTGGCTTTCATGACATCTTGAGCTACTTCTCCCTTAAGATTTAGTCCAAAACGCTCTTCTCATTCTTTTTTTTTTTCAATGAAGTCTCTTTTTATCTAGCATATTATAAATTTTATGTATCTCTTCTTATTGACTCTCATCTCTTCTAAGAACATAAACTCCATGATGTCAGGGACTTTTTTTTTTTTTTTTTTTGGTCTGTCTGGCTTACCTTTGCAATCCCATTGCCCTCTAGTCTGTGCATACTAGGGCCTCAGTCAATATTTTTTTGAGTGAATCTGTAAGTGAATAGCATTCTCAATAAATATTCATCAGATGAACATCTGCCATAGTAGCAATTTTTTTTTATTATTAAACTACCAGCTTACCATATTAATTATATGAAAGCTAAACAGTTAAAATCCACATGTACTCCTAGGGCATTAAATACTCGCTTGAGCAAATTTCCTTTTTTTGGCCTTCTGACTTAGTCTATTTGCTGAGCCTAATTAAGCAAGGGTATCTTCTTTCAGGCTTAAACTACTACTTCAGTGTCATTAACTTTCCAAATGTATTTATCTTTAGCCTCATGCCTATTCCTTATTTGCATTTGTATTTCCAAAAACTTACTATATATTTTCATTTTGATATCATTATTTATACTTCAAAATCAACATTTAGAAACTCAAATTTATTTACTCAAACTCTCACATTGACCTCAAATAAAAATAGACACATGCTGAAACTGTTTTTCTTTTAGTATTATTGTTTATAATGTTGATTATTTGCTTCACTGGCTACTCAGATGACCAACCTAGAAACAATGGAGTCTCCCTTATTTCTTTCCATTTCATATTTCCTTTATGCAATTGATCCCCCGTGTTGCTGATTTTACCTGATTTTGTCTCACACAAATCTTTCCTTTTCCATGCTTTCAAGTCTTTGGTTAGGAGTTTGTTAATGTTAGGAGTTTGTTAATGCAAAACCTTCCTAATTGGTCTCCCAACTGGCTTCCAAATATTCAATTCATTCTTTGTATCATTGCCAACTTTACAATTCCAAACGGCTCCATACCCTTCAAGGAAAATGTTCAAATGCTTCATAAAATACTTTAACCTTTAGATTAGAGAGGGAGTTTGTAGAATTAATCTTATTCTCTCCTGGGAATCACTCCATTTATGGTAAACTGATATCCACATGAGTGGATAAACCCTTGGAATAAGTTAGCCTAAAATGGAGCAGTTTTACTACTAATCCTTAGAGATTGGTAAGAAATCCCAGTTTTAGGAATGAGATGGAGGCTTTTTGGAAAAAGGGGCAAGGAAGAAATAAGATATAGTCAAAACATATTATAGCACACGTGAGGAGCTGAAATCACTTATAAATATATGAAATATTTTTAGATACAGTAGTCCCCGCTTATCCACAGGGGAAACGTTCCAAGACCCCCGTTGGTTGCCTGACACCAAAGACAGTACTGAACCCTGTATATAATATACCGCACCTTTTCCCCTTCTATTATAAGAGTAATAAAGTTAAATTCATAAATCAGTCACAGAGATTAACGATAAAATAGAACAATTCTACTCTAACGATAGTTACACAAATCTTGCTCTTTCAAAAGTATCTTACTATATTGTACTCACCTTCGTGATGACGCAAGATGATAAAACGCCTACGTGCCATGATGACGATGACGTAGCAGCTGTGATGTAGAGTTAGGCTACTATTGGCCTTCAGCTGATTCGTCATGAGGGGGATCCTCAGCTTCCCAGCAGCAGGTGACCCCGCAGATAACCGAAACTGCGGGAAGCGAAACTACAGATAAGGGCGGACTAGGACTACTGTATATAAAGATGACCTCGGGGCCTCCAAGTTTCCTTTGGGAGGGGCGTGAAGTAAGAAGAGAAGAAACGAAGATGTAGTCGCTGGAGTGTTCTTTTCTGTCTGAAACTGCAATCCTAGTGACAAACCCCTGGGAGACGAACTCCCGTCTTCGTGGGAGCATCCCCCCATTTCTAATACACCAATACTTGCCTGGGACTAGCATCTTTAAGGAGGGAGCGCTCTGCAGCCCAGAGATACACAGTTATCCAGGGGGATGAACCGAAAAAGGAAATTACAAGGTTTTGTTACCCTTATCAGTCACTTTACGGTTTTCACTTTCAATAGATTAATTTTAGCTTCTTACAAGCTGAAGAAGCCTGCAGAACAAATATTATGTCCATATTCTACACAAAGCAATTACAGCCCCTAAAATTGGAGTGATGTGGCCAGGGTCACAAAGCTAGCCAAAAATTCATTTAGTCTTCTTGCCATTAGCATATGAGGTAGTTACCAGGTCTGAACTTTCTTTTTCTTTTTTTTTTTCTCCAGGTCTGAACTTTAAAAATACGGTGGGTTTCATCAGAATCTATTATAGTAACATCTTTAAATGAAAAAGTTGTGACTTGGCCTGGAACCCAGGGTTCATTCTTTCTTAGTACATATGACATCATTCTGAAAGACCACGAAAAAATTCAATTTAATCTGATATTTTCTCTTTATATTATTTTCTCATTGTACCTTTATTTCTATACTTTCGTTTCATCATGAGCCCCAAAGGATAATGATTAGATAATATTCATCTTTTTCTTCCTGATACTGTATTTCTGTCATTCAGGCAGAAAGGGCTCAATAAATATTTATTAAATTAAATAGCTGAAATTCACATGCAGGAAAAATATCCGATGCCTAAATACTGTTGATTTTCCTCCTGTCACTAACCTTAGCATTATTTACTTTTTTTTGTCTGCTATTTCCTATAAAAACCTAATGATGACCAGGCAGGGAGATTTCCTTTATCGTTAGCTATGAATCTTATCTTTCTTAAATGCCAGGTCGGCAAACAATCTGATGACACTGTATTAATCTTAATATTTCTTTTGCAAATGTGAGAAATATTCAGAGCAAGAAATACACATAATCAGAGGTTATAAATTCCAGCCAATAAGCATTCATTTTGGGGGAGTAAAAAAGATGTGGAAGAGTTAGGCTAATAGGAAAAACACAAATAAATAGCATATGGGTAATAAGAAAATAAGACTCCTTTCTGCAGCTGTGAACCGTAGACTAAGAATAAAAGATAGCAGTATTTTGCAATATAATTCTAACAAGGAACGTTTTAAAAAATCTGTAAATGGGATGTCTGGGTGGCCCAGTGGTTGAGCATCTGCCTTCAGCCCAGGGTGCGACCCCGGAGACCCAGGATCGAGTCCCACGTCGGGCTCCCTGCATGAGGCCTGCTTCTCCCTCTGCCTGTGTCTCTGCCTCTGTGTGTGTGTGTCTCTCATGAATAAATAAATAAAATCTTTAAAAAAAAATCTGTAAACAGCAAAATGTACTTATTTTGTGGCAAAGGTGTCACTTTCAAAAACAAAGGAGTGTGCACTTGGGCTTTCCTGGTTTTTAGTGAATTAAGATGTTCTCTCCTCCCCTTTGGCCATGATCATTCTTCTCTTCCAGGCTCGAGGCAAAGATCATCTGCTGATGCGAGACACCATTTTCGAGGCAGATTTCGGCCTAGTCCACGACGTGGAATCGAACACTTGAATGGGGGATCCGTGGGTGGCTCAGCGGTTGGGCGCCTGCCTTTGGCTCAGGGCGTGATCCTGGAGTCCCGGGATCGAGTCCCGCGTCGGGCTCCCTGCACGGAGCCTGCTCCTCCCTCCTCCTGTGTCTCTGCCTCTCTCTCTCTCTCTCTCTCCCCCCGGGACTATCATGAATAAATGAAAAAAAAAAAAAAAAAAAATCTTAAAAAAAAATTAAAGGTGCATCTCACTTCGTTTTTGCCTCTTATCGCGTGAATTGTGGCGTCAATCGCCTAATCTTTAACCATCAGGTCTTCGTTATGTATTTATCTGACTATATTTTTATTTATTTTTAAGCTACTAAAAAGGGAGGAGATGGGGGCCCAGCCGCTCCCTCCGTTCTCCGGGGCGGGAACCCCTCCGGGGGTTGCTCGGTTACGTCTAGACCCTGGGGGTGCGGCGCCGCCTCTGGGGACCGGCTGCCCCCGGCGCAGGGCCCTGCCCCTCCCCCCGCGGCCCCCCCTTCCCTCGGCTCCAGGCCTGGGCCCCCGGCGGCCGGGGCGGGGCGGGGCGGGGCTCCGGGTCACGTGGCGGGTCAGGTGACCGCGCCGCGCGCCCTCCCCCTGCTCCCGCCGCGCCCGCCGCCCGCCGTCCCCCGCACGTGGCTCCGCCGCCGCCGCCGCCGCCGCCCAGCTCGGCCCGACCCCGCTCGGCCCGACCCCGCCGCCCGCAGCCATGGCGCCCGGCCAGCTCGGTGAGCGCCCCGCAGCCCTGCGCGCCCGCGCCGAGCCCCGCCCGCGGCGCCCCGAGCCCGCCATGTTGGCCCGGCAGGTGCCTGACGCGGGGGAGGCCCGGGACCCGGGAGGGAGGCGGGGGCGGGGAGGCCGGGTCCCTGGCGGCTGCCCTCCGGGCCGACCCCCCTCCGGGCCGACCCGCTCCGCACCCCGCCAGCCCGGGCCCTTGCGGACTTCCCGCGGCTGACGGGGAAACGTCTTCCTTTGCAGCCCTGTTCAGCGTCTCTGACAAAACGGGCCTGGTGGAATTTGCCAGAAGCCTCACGTCTGTGGGTCTGAGCCTCCTCGCCTCCGGAGGGACCGCGACAGCTCTCCGGGATGCCGGGCTGGCGGTCAGGTAAGGCGCCGCTCGGGCTTCGCGCCAGGTGCGTGGGGACGTGCCGCCCCCGCCCGCAGGACCCCGGCCCGCCCCGGCCCGCCCCGGCCCGCCCCGGCCCGCCCCAGCCGTCGGCCCGCGCTGCAGCTCCCGGGGCGGGGTCTGGGGTTGCGGCGCCCACAGGGGCCCGGCCCTCGGCGCCCCTTCCCAGGGCGGAGTAATGTGGGCGGAGGGAAAGCCCCAAGCGCCGCCCCTCCCGAGGCGCTCGCGGCCTGTTCCGCCGGGCCCTGCCGCCAAGCCGTCGACGGGCCCACGGGCCCAGGAACACCCCTCCCGGCTCTCCGTGACCTGAGGGGCACCGGCCTGCCTGGGGTTCCCTCCTCCGCAAGCTGTTCGTTACCTGGCCAGGCGACGGGAAGAAGGAAGGAAGGAGCGAAAGGTCGATCGGGCCGCCCTCCCGCACCCCCGGAGCTGGCATCCCGGCCGGGAGAGGGGTGCCCACCTACTCGGGGTGCCAGACCGAAAGGGCCCAGGGGCCGACCGCTCTAAGGAACGGCAGGGACACCAGCAGGAGGACATACAGGCCCACTCCTGAAACACATTGTAGAGTAGGAGTGAGAGATCCGTGTGCTTCTGCTGCCACGTGAAACATTTTTGCCGCTCGCCCTCTAGGTCAGATGATTGCCTCTTTAGCCTAGAATCCTGTCCTGCCTTCCGTGGGCAGTCCGCAGCTCTTCCTGGATTTGTCGAGTTCACGTGGCGAGGATGCCTAACTGTGTTTATTAAATAAATGCTGTAGAGCTTGCAAAGTTTTTTTTGTGTCTGCTCCCTGATGTTCTCCCAAGAGCCGTGCAAGAATCCTGAAAGACAGGTCAGCCTTTTCTGAAGAGCAGCAGGGCGAGGATCCGAAAAAACTCTAGACTGTTCTTTCTTTTGGAGCGTGCTGGATGCTGTTGTAGTTGGACCCTCCAAATTAAGCAAGCCGCTCTTCTACAGCCCTTTTTTTTCCTCCACCGAACTGAACTATAAGAGAAACATTTCAGACCTAATCCAAAGTAGAAGAATGTAATGAGCCCTCCTGTTGCATATCCATTCCCCAGTTTAAAAGCTTAACAGCTCTTGAGTCTAGTCTGATGTGTACTTCTACCCATTCCTCGCTTACGCATTATAGTTAACGTGTTTCTTAAAAACTGGGAATGTAAATGTATTCCTCTCCCGTTAAAGTGTGAGACTGTTCCCACGTCATTACGTGCACACTGCTGTTACCCTTACTACAACTTTTCAGTGTAGGTAGTGTTATAAATTAGGAAATAAATTTAATGGGTAAGGAAACTGAGGGATCCCTGGGTGGCGCAGCGGTTTGGCGCCTGCCTTTGGCCCCGGGGCGCGATCCTGGAGACCCGGGATCGATCCCATGTCGGGCTCCCAGCATGGAGCCTGCTTCTCCCTCTGCCTATGTCTCTGCCTCTCTGTCTCTCTCTGTGTGACTTATCATGAATAAATAAATGAATCTTTAAAAAAAAAAAAAAAGGAAACTGAGGCACAAAGAGGGTAGTAGATAACTTTCCCAAGTTCATACAGCCAACGCAGCTAGTAAAATTACAGAACCAAGATTTTATCCAAGGAAGTTAACCTGGAGGTGTGAGGTGAACTGATGGGATTTTAATTGGTGACTATTCAGCAGTGAGCTTGCAGAGAATTGTTGGTAGACCGCAAATTGCGGTTGCGTGCAAATTCTGAACTCTAAAGGAGCAACAAACTTTTTGATTACCCCACGTGGTTTCGCATTCTAAAAATAGATGTCTTCTCTATTTTTAGCAGTAATCCTCGAGAAACTGGATTTTATTTCCTGGATGCCAGGAAAGGGAATTTTTAATTGGATGCCATAATATTGCCAGTTTTTAGTTGATGTTGAAAATACTGTGAGCCCTTGGTCAGATACCAGTCATCTGCAAATGCTTCTTAATAGGAGACTCTACCCAGGAAATTCTATATCCTGTTGGAATTTGCTGCTTTAAATTTTTTTTTTTACTACAATGGTAGTTGTAGAAAATTTGAAAAATGTAGAAAATTATAAAGAAGGTAGTAAATAGCTTACAATTCTGTTTAACATGTTGATATGCTTCCTTCTAGTCTTTTAATATCTAATTTATAGCACATATAGAAGATAGTTTTGCTTCCTGATTTTGTTCGCCTAACATATTGTTGACATTTTTTCGTGTCATTAAAATTTGCTTGTAAATCAGGCTACGGTTGGGGAGTTCATGCCAGTTTGGTGATCTGAATCAATATTTAAGTTTTGTTTTGCATTCGACCCGTTGTCATATTTTACAATTTTTTCCCCAACTTATTTTGTTCTGTATAAAACTTTTAACATTTTTGTATAGACATCTAGTATTTTGTTTTTTTGGGTTTTTTGTTTGTTTTTAGATTTTATTTCTTTATTCATGAGAGACACAGAGAGAGAGAGGGGCAGAGACACAGGCAGAGGGAGAAGCAGACTCCATGGAGGGAGCCTGATGTGGGAATCGATCCCTGGAACTTCAGGATCAAGCCTTGGGCCAAAGGCAGGCACTAAGCCGCTGAACCATCCAGGGATCCCGACATCTAGTATTTTGTTTAATGATTTGAGCATATTATATATTGAATTTTGGTAGTTCTTTGATTTTTTTTTTTAATACTCAAACCTTTGATTCATTGGGACTTTATTTTTTTTTTTTTTTTTTTTTTTCATTGGGACTTTATTTTTATGTGGGCTAAACCAGTATTATTCCAATACTAGCACCACCTTACTAAAACAGTCTTTTATTTTTCCACTCATTTGATTTGCTGTCTTTATGTTTGTTTAATCATAAAGCTAAATTTTTGTTTTTACTTCAGTCTCTTTCTGAGATGTATTTTTAGTGTCTTTTGTATATATTGTAAAATTACTTCTCAGCTGAATGGTTGGCTTATGATTCAGTTTCTGAATTCTGAACATTGAGGCTCTGAAAAATCCCCCAAATGAGAACAAAAGATGTAATGTTGGAAGATGCTTTAATAGTGTAATAAAATGTTAGTTCAGCAGGAACAGCAATATTCTGTTCATCTGTTTTCAGAGATGTCTCTGAGCTCACAGGATTTCCTGAAATGTTAGGGGGACGTGTGAAAACCTTGCATCCTGCAGTCCATGCTGGTAAGTGATTGGTGCTGCCTTCATTTAAAACAGTCTGTGGTCTTCAGGAATATTTTGGTTGATTACTTTGTAGAATAAATGAGGAAGAAGGCAGGTCATAAACTCAGAAAATTATCTGAGAGTCTATATTGGTTTTGTCACATTTGCTGCTAACGTTCATAATATGTTAGAACCTGTTTAAAATCTAGTTTGCTTTATTACGTGATGGATTCACATGGTTTTTCTCTGCTTGCTATTAGTCCTGACTTGATAACTAATTTAGAGTGATACTTTCTGCTGGAGCTAATGAAAGTGTTTCAGTTTCCTGTGTGAGAAGACTTTTATTACAATTCAACTTAAAATGAAGTCTCACAGTGTAACTGACTTTTTAAAAAAAGATTTATTTGAGAGGGAACATGCACATGTGCATGAGTGGAGGAAGGGGTAGAGGGAGGGAGAGAATCCCAAGTGGACTGTGTGAGGAATGCAAGACAGACAAGGGACTCCATCCCAGAATCCTGACATCATGACCTGAACTGAAATCACAAGTCAGACACTCAACTGACTGAGCTACCCAGGCACCCTTGTAACTGACTTTCAAAAGAATTCTTTTTCAGAGTGTTTTAATTTGCTCATTTGAAACACCAAATTATGTAGCGACCAGAAATGGTGAGAAACCAGTATATTGCTACTTCACAAGTTATAGTAAAATTCGGCAGAACTAAAGGCTGTTAGGCTGAGGATCATCAGACAAGCCGTTTACCAATGGGAGCATGTAGGTTAATGGAACTGGCAACAGTTATGTGAAAATTCTTTTACATTTTGTTGCTTAAAAAGGGTGAGTAAGCCTGGAGGGAGCCTGGCTGACTTGGTAGAGTGTATGGCTCTTGATCTCAGGGTTGTGAGTCTAAGGTATAGGGATTACTTGAAGATAAAAATCTTTAAAAGATACAAAAGCTTTTTAAATATACTTGCTAATCTAAATTTTTAACTCTGCTGTCTTCTTGATTAGGCAGTCATTAGATGCTTTAACTTGATTGATGGGTCCATTTTGGACCTTATTCTGATGTGTTTTTTGAACCTAATACTTAACTTTGTCAAATTAGGAATCTTGGCTCGTAATATCCCAGAAGATAATGCTGACATGGCCAGACTTGATTTTAGTCTTATAAGGTAAAAATTGGAAGGTAAATTTTTAATGCATTAAGGATCAAAGACAATGTGTATGCCAAACCTGGTGCCCCCTCCCCTTTTAAGACCAAAATTAACATTAGGTTTAGTTTCCTATTTATTCACTTATAAACCATTGAGTACCTTCTGTGTGACATTGTACATACATAAACATTTTTAATTTTGCCGAGTTTATGTTACCAAAGTTCATACTTAAGCTAAACCAAAACAAAACAAGCCTTTATTTTTGTAGGAAGTTATGACCTAAATTTTGGTACAATTATAGTTGTAACAACATAGTTATTTGCATAAAAATACACTCTTTCTTTTCAATACATATAACAACTTTTTGAGATATGACCCATATACCATATAATTTCCCAAATCAAAATGTATAATTCAGTGGTATTCCGTATATTCAGAGTTGGGCATCCATCACCACAGTTAATATTAGAACATATTAATCAACCCTCCCCAAAAAAGTCCCATGCCCATTAGCATTCATTCGACATTTCCCCCAAAAACTCTAGCCTTGTGAAACCATAGTCTTTTCTGTGTATAAAGATTTATTGATACATAGCATTTTATACCAATGGAATCATATAACATGTGGGCCTTTGTGACTGACTTCTTAAACATATTCTGAAGGTTCATCCATGTTTGTATGTCTTAGTACTTTATTATTCTTTTTATTACTGAAAAATAGCCCATTGTATATTTCATTTTATTTATTGGTTTATCAGCTGATGGGCATTTGGATTATTTCCACATTTTGAATATTAGAAACAGTGCAAACATGAGCAGTCATGTACAAGTTTTTGTGTGGATATATATTTTCATTTTTCTTGGTTACATACCTAGGAGTGAAATTCCTGGTCATCTGATAAGTATGTTTAACCTTTCCAGAAGCTGCCAGACTATTTTCAAAAGTACTGCATCATTTTATATTGCAGTAGTGTAGGAAGTTTCTCCACATCCTCACCAACATAGGTTACCCATGATGTGGCATGTCATTGTGATTATTATTGGCATTTTGTAGTAATGTTGAGCATCTTGTGTGCTCATTGTCCATTTGTATACCTTTGGAGAAACGTGCTTTCTAATCCTTTGCCCAACTTCGTGTTATTTATCATTTTCTTATTGAATTATAAGAGTTCATTTTATCCCATTCTGTGGATTGTCCTTTCTTTATGGTGTCTTTTGACCATCATAAAACCTTTAAATTTTGGTAATGTCCATTTTATCTATTCTTTTGTTGCCTATGCGTTTGGTATTATACCTAAGAAGCAGTGGCATAATCAAGATAGTGAAGTTGTACAAGTTTTTTAGTTATAGCTCTAATGCTTAGTTCTTTGATTTCTTTTACTTTTTATATATGAGTGTGAATTAGGGTGTCCAACTTCATTCTTCTGAATGTGGCTGGCCAGTTGTCCCAGCATCGTCTGTTGAAGAAACTTCTTCCCCCAGTGAGTGGTCTTGGCACACTTGAACTATATCTCTGTCATCATGCTGGCACCACATCATTATTGTATCTTTGTGACAAATTTTGAAATTGAGATGTGTGAGTCCTCCAATTTTGTTCTTTTTCAGGATTGTTTTGGGTATCTGGGGTCCTTTGCATTTCAACATGAATTTGAGGGTCATCTAGCCCATTTCTGCAAAAAGTTGGAATTTCCTAAAGATTGGATTGAATCTGTATCAGGTTAGGGGAGGTTGCCATTCTAATATTAAATATTCAGTCTATAAACTGGGATATCTTTTCATTTGTTTAGATTTTTAAAAAATTTCAACAATGGTTTATGTTTTTTAGCATACGTCTTATGTTTTTGTTGTTTTGATGCTACTGTTAGTAAAATTGTTTTCTTATTTCACCTTGGGTTTTTCATTGCTCATGTATGTATATTCAGTTAATCATATGTCTACAACCTTGCTGAACTAAGTACTAATAGTTTTTTTGGTTGAATTCCTTAAGAGTTTCTATATACATGATCTAGTCATCTCCTTAATAGAAATAGCTTTACTTTTTTCTTTCCAATCTTCATGCTTTTTACTTAATTTTCTTTGTTAATTGACTTTCCTAGAACCTCCAGTATGGTGTTGAATAGAAGTGGTGAGGGTAGACATCCTTGTCTTGCAACTGATCTAAGGGGAAAACATTTAATAGTTCACCTTTAAATATAATGTTAGCTGTAGGTTTGGGGGGTTTTCTTAAATACTTTTTATCATTTTGAACAAGTTCTCTTCTATTTATTGAGTGTTTTTATTATGAGTGAATGTTCAGTCTTCTCAAATCCTTTTTGTGCTTCTGTTGAGATGCTCAGGTAGTTTCAGTCCTTTGTTTTATGAACATAAGCTCTTATATTAATTGGTTTTTAGACGTTAAATCAACCTTACATTCCTGGGGTAAACCAGATTTGGATGCAGTGTATGCCTCTTTATATTTTGTTGTTTTCAGTTTGGGTAGTATTTTGTTGAGGATTTTTGTGTCATTATTCATAAGATACTGGTGTCTATTTTTCTTGTGACATTTTGTTTGGTTTTGTTATCAGGATTATAGGCCTTGGGAAGTGTTTTCCCCTTATCTTTTGTTCCTTTTTTTATTGGTTTTTACCAGTTGTGCTTATTTCACTGGGAGTGAACTTGCCCACAGAGCTTCTCACGTTGCAGGCCTTGGCATGGAACTCTACTTTATTACTGGTTGTTGATTTTAGATTAGTTCTGTATTTTAAATTATTCTTTTGGCATGCCTGTTAATGTCATTGTATATGATCTCTCTGAAGACAAAACAAGCAAAGAAACGTATTTCACTTAGAATGGTCTGTCATTGTTCATCATTGTATGTGACCCATTAGAAATAGATTCTAAAATTGAATGTTGTAGATAAAAGAGATTATATTCCAAACTGAGGATGTTGTTTGTAGCCTTGTATTTTACATTTGTTAAAATTAAAAAAAAAAAAATTGATAGCTGGATTATATAATGGGTAGCTAAGTTTATCCAGGCAGTAACATTGCAATATGATTTGGAGGAGATAATGTTGTGAGAGCACCTGCTGATCAAAGCCACTTTTAGTTACCTGTGTTGTACAACAGTGGGAGCTCCTGACATTTCAATATATTTTTTTTTTAGAATTCTAAAATGTTAGGATTATAGTTTATATTTTAGATCTTTAGACTCTGATCACATTAAAGTTAGCGAGTGATTTATATGTAAACCCCATAAGTTTGCATTTCTAACAACAGCTAAATTCCTTTTTGGTTTAGAGTTGTCGTTTGTAATCTGTATCCCTTTGTGAAGACTGTGGCTTCTCCAGATGTAACTGTTGAACAGGCTGTTGAGCAGATTGATATTGGTAAGTCAGCAAAACCATATTTGAAGACTGACGGGAAGATTACTTACATTTTATTTACTTATTTTTGTTACTATCTATATATTTTTTAAAGATACTATTTATTTGAGAGAGAGCCTGTGCGCGCAGGGGGAGGACAAGCAAGACTCCACTCTGAGCCCAGATCCCGATGTGGAGCTTGATCTTACAACCCTGAGCTCATGACCTCTGCTGGAATCACGAGTCAGATGTTTAACCAACTGAGCCACCCCCATCCCCCAAGCACTATTTATGTTTTAAAATAGGTTCACTGAGAATCAGAAAATTGGGGGAGTGGAAAATCATTATTGCTCCCAGTTTCTTCTGGGATGACTAATTCATCTGTATTTTCTAAGCTGTTTAATTGTATAGAGATTCACCTGGGGTATGTTTTCCTTTTTTTTAAGTCAAGAATTAAAGTAGAAGTGTGTGTACAGTGACTTTATTTGAAAGAGATTAAACTGATATGGAAATATAAAAATTGTATTTTGTTCTCCCAAGGTGGAGTAACCCTATTGAGAGCAGCGGCCAAAAACCATGCTCGAGTGACAGTAGTATGTGAACCCGAGGACTATGTGGCCGTGTCCACAGAGATGCAGAGCTCTGACAGTAAAGACACCTCCTTGGAGACCAGACGCCAGTTAGCCTTGAAGGTAGGGATGCACTTTTATCCAGTGCAGTGTTTGCCAAACCACATGGTATTCAGTTTTCACTGGATCTGCCTGGAGCGGCTATCCTTTTCCTATAAATGAAGAGACCCTATTATTATAGAGGTATAATGTTGAAAAGATTGGAAGAGACTTGGAAAGAGAATGATTTGTTGTGATTTTCAGTGTTATTGGGTGTCTTTCCTGCGCAGTCAAGTATGTGACAAGGAGTATAGTTTGCTACGTGCTACCTACAACTCTCTTGTTCTGCCTTTTTAAGTGCTGCTGGTGTTTCACAAATCTTACATTTTCTGTAGGCTTTCACTCATACGGCACAATATGATGAAGCAATTTCAGATTACTTCAGGAGACAGTATAGCAAAGGAATATCTCAAATGCCCTTGAGGTATGGAATGAACCCTCATCAAACTCCTGCCCAGTTATACACACTGAAGCCCAAGCTTCCCATCACAGGTAAAGGCTGTGTGTTATGTGGCCTAGTTTGCTGTGTCTGGGGGTGTGTGGGTCGTTCTCTGTATTGTATCCTATTGTATCCGATGTGGTTCACATTGAGAAGATAAATTACATAATGTCTTTTATAGCCACCTGAAGTTTAAGCTGCTGGGTGAACATGTGAGCAAAAACTGTTGAGATAACTACAGGTTCCTCAGAGAGGTCAGATGGGAGATACAGTTTGGAATGTCTTTGGCATATAGATGATTTTGAAGATGTAGGACAGGCAGGATGGATTTCATAGAAGAGGTCAAGCAGTGGAGGAACTAGCAGAGGAAAAACAAGGCTGGAAGACTGCTGGGTTTCAACTGGTTTGGAATGCTGCTGAGGACAGAAAAGCAACTGTTTGATCTAGGAAAAATTTCAAGAACAATTTCCTTGGAATAATGGATGTGGCAGCCCAAGTGAAGTGGGCCGAATATGACAGTAGGAAATAACAATAATAAAGATAATTCTTTGAACAGAAAGGTTAATTAGGACTTTCATGGGTCTGTAAAATTAAAAGAGGCTTTTCACTTTTTTATTCTGTTTTACTCGAGGTGGGAATTGGAGCATGTTGTATGTTGGGTAGAGGGGGAAGTAGATGCAGGGGGCCGGGGAGAGAGTTGTGGGTATGCAGGCCTTGAAGGCCCAAGCATCAGTAGGAGGGCTGGCCTTGAGTGACAGCAAGGACAGGTTTCTTCATGTACTGGTTGGTACATTTGACGGTGGGAAGATGCAGGTACTCCTGTCTCTTCTTTTCTCCTTGTTAGCTGCTGAGAGAGGAGGAAGAGAGAGCAGTGTCAGAGATTTGAGGAGATGGTGAAAAAAACTTTTCTTTCCCCTTCCCCATTGAATCAAGTTCTATTATTAGGCTACTTCAGTTATACTTTGAATCTTTCTAGCACTGTGGAAGCCTCCACAGTGACTCCAGAAATCTCCCAGACTGCAGTAATCTAATTGCTCTCTGCTTTGTCTGTCTTTTCTATTCACAGTGGAGTAATCATAAACATAAAATCAGATGATGATATGCCCTATTTGAGAGCATTCGTTGGCTCTCCTTCCGACTTAGATGCCTCTGTGTGCCCTGCAGACCCTATTATCTGACTGGTCTTCATCCTTGACAACACTCCCCTGTCCTCTGCTTCCCAGGGCCTGTTTTCTGTTTGGTCCACAGGCCTGGTGTCTGTGGCCTTTGCTCTGGTCTTCAAGGTCTTACTTGCTTGTCATTTACATCGCACCTTAAAGTCACCTCCTCAGGGAAGCTTTCTCTGATCACCCAGAATGAAGTAGCTGCTTGTCACTTTTATCACAGCACTATTTGCTGCATTTACTTATGTTTTAATCATCTTCTCCCAATTAATCATCTTTGAGAGCAGAGACCTTGTCTTTGTTCATTGCTGCATCCTCAGTACTTAGAATATTGCTTGACATGTTCTCTAAGTCTCTATTGAATGAATAGTTAGAAACTTGACATTTTGTATGATTTTTACTTTTAGAATTTCTTAAAATAAGAAATTACTATTTTACATTTTCTTATAATGTTTCCCATTTAGATTCTGAGGCAAGAAATACTTATATGTAATTTCATGTTTTTCTTTTTCAAAACTCTTTCATTCATATTGGTCAAGATACCTGTTTTTTAGGTGCTTTTCTTTTTAAGACTTATTTATTTTGGAGAAAGAGAGTATGAGCAGAGGGAGGGGCAGAAGGGGAGAGAGGGAGAAAGAAGCAGACTCCCCACTGAGTGTGGAACCTGATGCAGGGTTTGATCCCATGATCCTGAGATCATGACCTATGCCAAAATCATGAGTTAAACACTGTATACGTACAGTGGAATATTACTTAGCTATTTTTTATAGCTATAGAATGAAATGCTATTTGCAACAACGTGGATGGAACTAAAGGGTATTATGCTAAGTGAAATCAGAAAAAGACAAATACCATATGATTTTACTTGTGGAATTTAAGAAACAAAGTGGATGAACATAGATGAAGGGATAGAAAAATGAGAAAAGAAAACAGAGGGAGGCAAACCATAAGAGACTTAACTCTGGAAAACAGGATTGCTGGAGGGGAGGTGGGTAGGGCACAGGGTAACCACGTGATGGGCGTTAAGGTGGGCATGTGATACAGTGAGCACTGGGTCTTCTATGCACTGATAAGTCACTAAATTCTATCTCTGAAACTAGTAATACAGTATATGTTAAATTGAATTTAAATAAAAATTTTTTAAAAGTTTGACGCTTAACTGAGGCACCAAGGTGCGTCCTTATTTTGTTTTTTTAATAGACTTTATTTTATTTTATTTTTTATTTTTTTAGACTTTATTTTATAAAGTAGTTTTACATTTACAGAGAAATCTCTCAGAAAGTAGAGTTCCTAGACATCCCCTCCCTCTGAAGTCTCCTCTCTCTAGTTTCCCCTTTTAATATCTTCCATTACTTAAAAATGTACATTTGTTGAAATTGATGAACCAGTAGTGATTCATTATTATTAACTAAAATCCGTCGTTTACATTAGGACTCACTCTTCGTGTTGTATATTCTTTGGGTTTTGACATGTATAGTGTCATGTATCCACCTTGACAGTATCATGCAGAATAGCTTTATCACCTAAAAATTCCCTGCATTCTAGCTTCCTGACTCCTGCAGCCACATACTTTTACTGTTTCCATAGCATCATAAGGTTGTAATCCTATAGTATATAGCCTTTCATGCTGGCTTGTTTCACTTAACAATATGCATTTGAGGTTCCTCCATGGTTTTGGTGGCTTGAAAGCACATTTCTTTTTGTTATTTAATAATAGTGCATTGTATATAGATATATTCTAGTTGGTTTATCCATTTACCTCTTGAAAGACAACAGAAATAGACTGTTTTTAACTATGAATAAAGCTGCTAAAAACATTCAAGTACAGGTTTTTCTGTGGACATGTTTTCAACTCATTTGTATAAATACCTAATATTTTCTTTTATTGTTTACAATTAATTGCCTGTTTTGTTTTTCTGTCTTTCCTGTAAGCTCTTTGTGGGAGGGGCTAGTTTATTCATTGATAATATCCCCAGTACCTAGCACAGTCCTAACACTGTGGTAGGCACTCAGTAAATACTTGTTGAAGTTTATTTTTAAAAGTATGTGCCATCCAAGATAACACAAGAAAATGCAATTGTATTAGAAAAATGGTCACCATTTTTTTTTTGTAAGTGCAGATTATAATTTATTCACAAGAGATAATAGCCCCCCCCCCCAAAAAAAAAATCCTGCCATTGTTAAGAAAATAGGCAATGAGAAACTTTGGGAGTTGTAATCCTTCTAACTACATTTCAACTTTAAGCAGAGCCTAGTGAGTCTGGTATGAAAGAGGAAAAATCCAATGCATTTTTTCCCTTGTTTTCTCCCACCCACAGCTCTTGAATTAGTTTGTAATAATGTTCTTATGTTGACAAGGTTTATAACTTAGATTTTATACTATCTCTGTAATTGCCGTGACTATATTATCTTACTTCTGTACTGAAGTAGATCCCTGGTGATCACTGGTCTTGTCATTCCTGAATTCTCTATTGGTTTATTTCTAGATTGGCTGGATTTGGTTTCTCCAGTAGCATTATGTATGTGAGTGTGTGTATGTGGTTTGAGTTTTTGTTTGCTTGCTTGTTTGTGAGGCAGGCTTAGGCTCTAGTATTTCGTTCTTTTTTCATCAGGTTCTTTTTTATGTTTGTGTATATGTGTTTGCCTTTTAATTATACTCCTCTGAAAACATTTGTGCAGCCTTTACGTATTTTTTTTTTTTCAGAAATGTTACATATATCTGATTTTATTGATCCTGCTTGGTAATGTGTTATATATATGTTTCTATATGTAGTTCTAAATGGAGCCCCTGGATTTATAAACTTGTGCGATGCTTTGAATGCCTGGCAGCTGGTGAAGGAACTCAAAGAAGCTTTAGACATTCCAGCCGCTGCCTCTTTCAAACATGTCAGCCCAGCAGGTAAAAAAGCATTACTCTCTAGAATGCTCTGAATCTGTTCAAGATGCAGTTTTTTTATTTTGGAAAAAATCGGCATGTTCTAATGTGAATATAGACATTTTCTAAAGTTTCAAACTGCTTTTGTGAAGTCTGTTAACAGTTTTAGTGTAATAGGACAAAATCTGGTAATAACATGTACATGTTTTTTATATATGTAATTGTATGACATTACTGTGAGAAAATCACTTTTTTTTGCGTTAGAAACGTGTAAAAAATAAAGTAAAATGGCTTAATGCAGTATGCCAAATATTTTTCTACATGGTTGAAAATGGAATTGACACCTTATCTGTAACTTTTTATACCCGTTGTATGAGATACTTTTTTGCTTCTATGTCAACTCTTAACACATAATTCTTTGATATTTACTTTTGATATTAATGTAAACAGGGAGGAAATAAATGGTATGTGGTATCAAGCAGGGTGGAGATCGAGAGTCCTTAATGAAGTAAACTAGCTTCATACACATGCATGGTGCTGGCTGACTCATACAGTGGTTCTTTTCAGAAGCCAGAGAGAAAAGATTCCATTTGCCCTCTCCCCTGCAACTATATTTTTGGTGTCTAATTATCTAGCCAGATGTTTTGTTTAATTTGGCACAGGCACCAGAAATTATGCCGCATAGACTAGATGTTAAGAAAAATGTTGTCTTGATTTAGGAGAGGACAAGTAGTAACTTGAGACTTGGGGATTTATTTTATGGTTTTCTATATCAGGTGCTGCTGTTGGAATTCCACTCAGTGAAGATGAGGCCAAAGTCTGCATGGTCTATGATCTGTATAAAACCCTTACACCCATATCAACTGCATATGCAAGAGCAAGAGGTCAGAACAGTAATGAAGTTCTTGTTTCTTTGTTTTTGAAGGAGAAAAAAGTATTTTATCCTAAATAGATAAAGTAGTAATAATCTTTGTTTCAGATTTCAAATTATCTTGTTTTTTTATTAATACTTAGGAATGACTCTGGGTGCCTTGGAATAAGTTTGTTTACAAAAGTATGTGTTCGTATTTTCATGTAATAAATGGAAACACAGGTGGAATTTGGTGCATCTAATTTCACATTAGGCTATTGAATGCATTTGTATTGTTTATTAATATATGAGTAAAATCATATGGTTATTTTAACTACACTGAATTTGGTTAGAGTTGTATTCTATATGTTTTAGAAATATCTAATTCATGAGGTTAATAACCTGTGAATATTGTAACATTTTTGGAAGATCATAGAGAAACTTGATAGCACAATTGACCTTCTAGCATCTAGCATACTATGGTGCATGCGCTAAATAAATCCAGCCTGCCACCTGTTTTTGTAAATACAGTGTGTTTGAAACAGGGCCATGTTCCTTTGTTGATGTGACTGATTTCTACAACTGCAGAGCTGAATAGGTATAACAGACTAGGTACCTATAAAACTTAAAAAATATTTGCTATCAGGCCCTTCCAGAAAAAGTTTGCCAAACACTTTGTTAGAGGGTAAAACTAAAGAATACTTTGTTACGATTATTTCAGTTAAATGACTTATTAATCTATTATTTAGATCTTACATAATAAAGTTAGATTTAGAGAAATGGATTTTTTATGATCGCCTTAGGGGTTTTTTTAAACATCTTTCTGAGTTAAGGGTATTTGTGATACATACCTCATTTTAATTTTTTTTTGCAGGGGCTGATAGGATGTCCTCATTTGGTGACTTTATCGCATTATCTGATATCTGTGATGTCCCTACTGCCAAAATTATCTCCAGAGAGGTTAGTGGACATTCACATATATTGATCCATTCATAACTGAGTAAAGCTCTATTTATTCATAGTGTTTGTTGAAACCGTAATTTATATTTATTAACGCCATCTGTAAGTTGGTTAAGTTTTTATCGTTTAGAATGTTCATATTTTATGTAGAACATGAATCCTTGACTGAATTGTAATTTTGAGATTAATGAATATTTCAAATGGATATTTTGCTATTAGGTTTTAACTTACATACTTAGTCCTTTTTTTTTTTTTTTTTAAAGATTTATTTATTTATTCATGATAGAGAGAAAGAGAGAGAGAGAGGCAGCAATACAGGAGGAGGGAGAAGCAGGCTCCATGCACCGGGAGCCTGATGTGGGATTCGATCCCGGGTCTCCAGGATCGCGCCCCGGGCCAAAGGCAGGCGCCAAACCGCTGCGCCACCCAGGGATCCCCATACTTAGTCCTTTTATGTTATCTAGTAGTCATTATCTTAATGCCAGTTATTGTTTCTTTTTTTTTTTTTTTTTTTTTTTTTTAATTTTTTTATTTATTTATGATAGTTACAGAGAGAGAGAGAGGCAGAAACACAGGCAGAGGGAGAAGCAGGCTCCATGCACCAGGAGCCTGATGTGGGATTCGATCCCGGGTCTCCAGGATCGCGCCCTGGGCCAAAGGCAGGCGCCAAACCGCTGCGCCACCCAGGGATCCCTTTTTTTTTTTTTTTTTTTTTTTTTTTTTTTTAATTTTTTTATTTATTTATGATAGTTACAGAGAGAGAGAGAGAGGCAGAGACACAGGCAGAGGGAGAAGCCAGTTATTGTTTCTAAAGATCATAGGATACGCTCTTGATTGATGTAATAATGAACCTTCCTATAAACCTCTGTAGGTCTGTAACAAAAGAGATGTGTAAGGGAAGATTATAAACTACTCTGAAAAGCTAACCCCCATCAGTTGAATACCAAGCAGGCATTCCAGAAAGGTGAGATTTTAAGTGAGGAGACAGAAAGAAAAAAGAAGGTAGCTCAGATTAGCTTGGAAGGAAAACAGATAGGTAGAGATGAAGGCTACGTGGCCTTGAGAATATTTAGTTGCTTTAGGGATTCTTCCCATGACCACTAGCATCCCCACTCGCAGTAGAGCTGACCTGCTGCATTTTATGTTATAGCACAAGGCTTTGTAGGATGAACTATGACTCTTCTTGTCAGATGTTAAACCTGATCCCTTTGACTTGCTGTTGACTTACTCGCCTTGCCTAAGGTTATTAGCAGAGATGTAATCTGAGCCCCGTGTCTTGCTCTAGTGGAACTTGCCTTGCCTAAGGTCATTTTGCCTGGTAGGGTAAAAAATTTTACCTGGTAGGAACTAGAACATGTTCTTTCTAGTGCAAAACACCACTCCCTTAACAGAATAGTGAAAAATCATTTTTCTTCCTAAGGTACATGTATTAGAGTGAATCATTTGTATATTTTTAGTAAAACTGAAAGGATAACAAATGAGATAAGGTTAGCTGTGCAAAGCTGTATTCGAATGTAGGCTTTTCCGAGTTTAGATGTTAGCATTGTCTGTTGGAAGTAGAAACTAGAAAATGCTGCTGCATTAAGATAGATAATTGTGTTTAGATTGCTTAACAAGCGTTCCTTAATTTTTGAAAGTACAAATTGTTTTATGTAATTACAGGTATCTGATGGTATTGTTGCCCCAGGCTATGAAGATGAAGCTTTGAAAATACTTTCTAAAAAGAAAAATGGGAACTACTGTGTTCTTCAGGTTAGTTTAATTCATGTTTAAATAGTAATTTGCTTTTTTAGTTTGTGTTTCTTTTCCCCCATAATTAGTGTTTATGGTTAGAAACTTTTAATTTATCTTTCTTTGCTGAGGTTTCTTTAATTCTTAATCCCAAATTTATTTTTTCCTTTCTGTTGATTTTGGGTTTTGGATGAGGGGAGAGAGCTTCTTGACTCTCTTAGTTTTAAATTTAAAATTTTTAAGGAAGTAGTTAATACATATGTATGGTTTCTCCGGTTCAAAAGGTATTAACTGTTATTTGTGAAGTCTCCCCAACCTTCCCTTCTATTACTTTAAAAAGTAATATTTTAAATTTCTTGGTCGTCCTTCCTGAAATAGTTGATACTTTCCAGCAAAATTTTATCTCTTTTTTGTTGTTGTTTTTTCCCACTGACACAAATGCACATAGTTTAACCGTCCTGGAAGTTTACTCCACGTCTGTGTGGCTTCTGTAGCCAGTCACCAATCCTTAGCTAGTACACAAAACCGCAGTGAGCTTAGGAGCAGGTCATGGTTGGTGTGTATTAGTAGTTTTGATAGGTCCTGTTCCTCTTTGAGGTTGTTCCAACAGATTTTGTGTTTTAATGGGCATGTGAAGGGTGCCAGTTTCTAATACCTTTGCCAGCATTGTGTTCTTTAATTTTTTCATCTGATCAATATGATAGATAAAAATGACTTCTCATTGCAGCTTTATATGTGGGGTAAAGAACATCTTTTCATATTTAAGATTATTTTCAGTTCCCTTTTATGAAGTATTTGACCATATTCTTTGCCTGTTTTTCTAATTGTTGAAATTTTTCCTTAGTGATTTATACTAGCTTTTATCTATTAGGAACTAGCTCATAGTCTAAAATTGTACATGAATAAAGCAAAGAGTTCTTTGAGTTAAATAGAAATTCATAATACCATTTTACAGAAAGTGTTGATGTCAAAAAATTTGTGGAATCCTAACTCCATATAATGGAAATTCTAATTCAGTGCTTTCTAAGGCAAAGGTCATTCAAAGGATAAATGAAGAGATACTGTCGAGTTTAGGAAAATATCTACAGAGAGAGTGGCCTTTACAGATGATTTTTACATCTTAATATCTTTCCAGTTCAAATTTTGTGAGAGGAAGATAGCAACAAATCACATATATTCCTGGAGTGCCTGACTGGTTCAGTTAGTAGAGTCGGTGACTCTTGATATCAGGATCAGAGTTGTGAATTCAATCTGCATGTTGGGTGTAAAGATTACTTAAAATAAAAACAAACCCAAAAAAGACATATATTCCTTTCAAATAACAAAGACTTCGACTCCAAATGCTGCTTTCCCCCTTTTAACCTTTTAGATCAAGTGTTACCTCTGTATTTTTTATAATACGTTATTAGAAAGAAGGCAGAATTAGAATTTATTTTTTATGCCACTACCTGTTTTTTTTTTTTTTTTTTTTAAGGAAATCTAACTTTTTTCCATAGTGCTTTCAGTTAGTATAGCCAGAAATGCTATCACTAGAATCATTGGTTTTAATATGTTTGCTGTTACAAAACAACACAGAGTTGCAAAACCTATAAAATTTTTTAGAACAAAATACTGGTGCGGGCAGCCTGGGTGGCTCAGCGGTTTAGCACTGCCTTCAGCCCAGGGTGTGATCCTGGAGACCAGGGATGAAGCCAAAGTCAGGTTCCTGGCATGGAGCCTGCTTCTCCCTCTGCCTATGTTGTTGCCTCCCCCCCCCCCCCCCCCCGCCCTTTCTCTCGAATAAATAAATACCCCGCCCTTTCTCTCGAATAAATAAATACAATCTTTAAAAAGGAAAAAAGTACTGGTGTGTGGCCATCTATTATACCTATACTAAAGTGATCTTACACATGCCTAAATTAGAAAAAATGCATATGACCGTGCTCTAATGATTATTTATTTATTTATTTTTTGGACATGAGTTAGGTGAAAAATGTTGAAGATTGTAGATGTTTTACTTTTGACTCTAAATTTGCATTTTAGATGGATCAGTCTTACAATCCAGATGAAAACGAAGTTCGAACTCTCTTTGGTCTTCGTTTAAGTCAGAAGAGAAATAATGGTGTCATTGACAGGTCATTATTTAGCAACATTGTGACCAAGAATAAAGATGTAAGTTTGAAAATCTCTGAATGCTAGTAATTCAGTAACTTTGTTTTTAATATGTATAAGATTATGCATTTACTAAGACTCATATTCAAAACTGGTTGATCTGCAAATGTCTAGCTCATCTTTGAGTTATCAGATAAGTTTGAGAGCTTAAAAAAAGAAGAAATGACCATACCAGAAGCTTCTGTGCGTATGTACATACATAGAGGCATTTATCTTCAATTCTATATAAGTGGAATCATGTCTTTCATAATTCTGTTCTCTGACTTGCCTTTATTCCCTGTGCTAAGCTACAAATAGGCTTCTAGTTAAATAAATATGGAACCACACCTTCATCTGAAAGTCCACGTGGCAATCTGTGTATAGATGTATTACGATATTTTGTTTCCATTTTCAGTGCTATGATCACCATTTTTTGTGGTCATATTTTTGCTCTGGTGCTGTCCGTCATCCTTTAGGAAGGACATATCCCTGGAGTGATAGCATGATTCTTTTTCATTTACATAAGTGTATTCTGTCATTTAATATGCATAGCACTCTGGATACTGGGAGTGAGTGACTACTATCATCTCTGTTGTCTATGTGCTGCCGAAGCGAGCACTCATCTCTATTGTAAAGATCACAAAACTGTGACCTAAGTTACAGTTAAGAAATTTGCCCAAGGGCAGCCCGGTGGCGCAGCGGTTTAGTGATCTTGGAGACCCTGGATCGAATCCCACATCGGGCTCTCTGGATGAAGCCTGCTTCTCCCTCTACCTGTGTTTCTGCCTCTCATTCTGTCTCTGTGTCTCTATGAATAAATAAATAAAATCTTTAAAAAAAAAAAAAAAGAAAGAAATTTGCCCAAGGTTTCATAACATGGAAACAGATGAGCTAGTATTTATTTTCTGAAATCTCTTATTTGGAACTTTAGTTTTGAAGTTTTTTTTTTTGCTGGTTCTAACATTGGCTCTTTTTGGCTCTTTTTTTCCCCCCTAGTAGTTAAGATGTGTGACTACAGTGTTTTGTGGTCTTATCTGCTGATACATCTGGTATTTTTTATTAAATGCTGGGCATTTAATGTGAAAAAACTGTACACGTATTTTTAGTGTCTGGATGGTATTTTTTTTTTCCCTCTAAAAAGAACTGACTTCTACTTTTGGCAGGCAAATCAGGTGGAAGTCAGATGGTCTTTATTCTGGCAGGATTTGAATTTGGGCTTGAGTCTTTGTGAGGACTGGTCTGTCTGTTCATTGTCCACTCCTGTCCTGCTGAAAGCACCGGGTGTTTAGTGTCCCTTTTACCATTTAGCTTATTGCCTTGTAACTTGGAAAATACCTTGAGGCAAAAACCATAGATGGTCACACTCAATTCTTCTACTTCCTTTATCTCTGGGATCTTTGTCTCTCAGTATTTGCTATTTTACTACCTTAGTGTTGAGTTTTTCTGTTTGTTCCTGGAAAAGGTTTAGTCGCTTAAGTCCTTCCTTGTAACAGAAATAGAACATGAGGAGATGCGGCTGTTCCCAGATGTGACACCTGAGGATTTACGTAGAATTGCTAAAAATAAGCTTTAAAACCTTTATTGGAAGAGTTCAGTCTGTTAATAAGTATATGGTAATGAGGATGTGATCTTTGTTGATTTAGTAGATACTCCTCCATTTTTATTTTTGAAAATTAATGGTGCCCTGAAATAAAGGAACACAGTAGGTAGGTGTCATGTGTAGAAATACCTTTAAATTCTATGCAGTCTGCTCCTTTGGTCAAGGCTATAAAGTACTGGGATTTTCAGGTGGAAACATTGTTTCCAACATTACTTACGTAAGCAGCTAACAGTAACATGAGGTGGGGTTTTTTTGTTGTTGTATTTCTTTATTAATCTGGCTAGTTAGTATTGACCTAGATTCTATGGTACCTGTGTTGACAGGTCTGCCTAACTCTTGAGGCTTTTACTTTTGTAAGTTTTCCTTGTAGGTTAATAGGTATTGGACTGATCAATAATTTAGCCCCTGAAAGGTTTTGTGCCCTGGCTGTGCTAACTTGGATGTTTTTTTCCAAGAAAGGAGATATGGTTTTAATTCATGTTTTATCTAAATTCCTCTCTACTTGTTTCATGTGTATTTTTATTTAGAAATTTAGAAACTCAAGCATAAGAGTGATAGTTTTATATTTATGTTCCCCCTCTTCTTTTAAAACAGCGTTTTGTTAACATGTCAGCCTCAAAATCCTTTTAGGTTTAGAACAGTGGGAGAGAAGCAGGAGTGTATTTTAATAAGCATTGGTGATCATGCTTGAATTATTTCCTCTTCTATTTTTCTTAAATCATGCTTTAATTTGTTTTAACTATTTGTGTTATGTTTATATGACTGGATTCCCTCACTCCCATCCCCACCTCATGAAATGTCTTGTACTCCTCAATCCTTACTCAGAATACCAGGGTTACATTTCAAGGCAGACCTGTAGGGAAGCTGGGTTATGTTAATCTTTCTTAGAACCAAAAGAATAAAATGTATATTTTGTGACTCAACAGATACAAATAGGAAAGTATAAACTACATTAATACTGTCTTGGAATAATAAACTCTTAAATTCTAACCTTGTTTTTTAATTGTTTTTAATTTTGAGATAAAAATTGCAGATTCACCTGCACTGTTAGGAATTCCCATGTACTCTTTGCCCCATTTCCCCTGGTAGTAGTTTCCTGCTTTTTATAGTACATGCTAATGATACCGATACAGTCGAGGGACAGAAAGAAATTTCCATGACCATGAGGTTTCCTCATGAATCACACTGACTTCTGCCCTGCTTCCACCCCCTCCTTAACCTTGAGTGACCTCTAATCTTTTCCCCCTTTCATAATTTTTATTCAGGGTACATTCATGAATGGGTTTTTATGTGAACTTAAGTTTTCATTTCTCTGTTACAAAGACCCAGGAGTGTAATTGGTGGCTGCTGGGTAGTATCACAATTGCATATTTAGTTTTTTAAACTGCCAGACTATTTTCCAGAGAGCCTGTGCCATTTTACATTCTGCACCAGCAACATATGAGTGATCCAGGTCTCTGCATCCTTACTACCTTTTAATGTTGTCTCCTTTCATTAGTTAGGTATGATTTTAGTTAGAATTTTCTAATGGCTAATGATGCGTGTTTTTTCATAATTTATTTGCCATCTGTATATCCTTTTAAGTGAAACGTTTCTTCGTGTCTTTTGCCCATTTTCTAATTAGATTGCTTTTGTCACTAAGTTTTGAGAGGTGTTTACATATTTTAGATACTAGTTATTTTTTGGATACGTGGTTTACAGATATTTTCTCCCAGTTTGTAGCTTGTCTTTTTATCCTCTTAATACAGGGTCTTTTGCAAGAATAGAAGTTTTCATTTTGATGAAGTCTGATTTATCAGGTTTTCACTTACGTAGCTAATTGATCAGTTAGCTGCTGCTTATAGCCTTTGTCCACTTAGCATATCTATATTAGATCATCCTTTTTTCAGTTTATATTTGTTCTTTTTATTAAACATAGTGATATTTTTTGCTACAATTGTTTTATTCTGTTTGGACTGGTAGTTTACAAGTATGTTTGAATAGTTTCTACCTAAAACTTTGTAGACAATGCAGAAAATGATTTTAATTTTTTTTTTTTCCTGAATGGCCTTGGCTGTGTATGGACATCACAGTTGTTTGTGATGTCCGAAAACTATTCTCGATGTTTTTTCTGATCATAAATTTTATCATGTTTTCATGTATGTTTTTTTGTTCTGTGGTTAAGAAGGTATTTGTCAGTTTGGGGTAGTAGATATGGTATGTCATCACTAGTATGCCGCGTAAACAGGCTTAAGCTACAGATGGCATTAGTCTGAGTCTGTGATGCATTAGGCACTGCTGAGTTCCATGACAAGTATGTTGATTATTGATTGGGTTTTTTCAGTAAAACACAGTAGAATTTTTTATGAATTCATTTCATCTTGTCATTTGAAGGATACAACTACATTATGGGTCTGTTTAAATAAACAACACGTAAGATACTTAGAGTTACAAAAGTCTGTTGCAATTGACCATCCTCTGTTTTTTCAGTTGCCAGAGTCTGCACTCAGAGACCTCATTGTAGCCACCATTGCTGTGAAGTACACGCAGTCTAACTCCGTGTGCTATGCCAAGAATGGCCAGGTAACCAAGCGCTCGGACACACTTTGGACAGACTGTCATTTTACAAAATGTTGTTCATCCCTCAGGTCCTAGGCTGCTTGAAAAGGAAAATCTGCTCAGTCTTTCTCTTCTGGGTTTATCAGTATTTACTCAGTATCATGGCGCACTGTTAAAGCCAGCAGTGACAACAAACTATCTTTGGAATGACATATTAAAATTGGTCGTATTGCTTCTTGCTCAGACTGAGTTGACATATTTGGATTGGTGGGACTCTAATAGCTGCTATAAAACTAGTTTATTCGCTCCCCTCCTCCTGAGTAGTGTGGTATTTCCAGTGAAAAGAGAGTAAGAGATAGTACTGCCACCCATTATTCCATGATTTGCAGCTTGTTGGGTATTTTTATGTGTATTTTTAAGGTTACTAAGAATTGGCAGAATGCAAGTTAATGTGATCTTTTAAAATCCGGTTTACTAAGATGTAATTTATATATATTTATAAAATTCACTCTTTAAAGTATCAAGTTGTGAGCAGTTTTCCCAAATTATGTAGCTACATGAACACGGCCACAATGAAGATGCTGAACATTTCTTGCTTACATTAAGCAAGATATTTAACTTGTTTCCTAGTGCATTAAGCCATAGAATGCAGGTCTGAGCTAGCTTATCACTGGGGCCTCTCCTAACTCTGAACTAACCTGGTTCTGGTTTTGCCATAGCTTCAGCAGCAGTGGGAACCCTTCTCACAGTGTCTTGAGCACTTCTCTTGGCATCTGTTAAATTATTTGGCCCATAAGTGGGGGAGGAAAAGTGTGGATATTAATTAGCATATGCCTTGGAAGATACTTTGAAATTCAGTATTTTAGTTGATTGTCGATTGTTAAAAGACAGCTTGTCTCTAATAATGGAAACTTGGGAGATTGTGGTTACTGGTCTCCTTTGACTCTGGTTCTAAGAAAGTCCACTAAACCTGCCTCATTACTGATATCCCAGAGTTCTATAAACTTCCACAGTATTAGTAGCCATAGTTCAGATGTCACAGAAGAGGTAAAATGTAAAAATAGCAGTTATAAATTTCTATAAAATATAATGACTTAAAATTAATTTGTATTTTGGCCTCATATTTTTTTCCACAAAACTGCTAAATTTGGGGGAATATATACACCAAAGATCTGTTAAGAAAAATACGTTGTTGGAAGAGATATTCATCTAATGTTCATCTACTTCAGGTTATTGGCATTGGAGCAGGACAGCAATCTCGAATTCACTGCACACGCCTTGCAGGGGATAAGGCAAACTGTTGGTGGCTTAGACATCATCCACAAGTGCTTTCAATGAAGTTTAAAACTGGAGTGAAGAGAGCAGAAATCTCCAATGCCATTGATCAGTATGTTACTGGAACGATTGGCGAGGTGAAAGTCTTATCATTGGGTTTGTGGGTGGAGTATATTGGTGTGCTTACCTGTTTCTGTAACAGACTTTACCTTCATCACTGAGAGAAAATGGTATTTTTCTTAAAATTTTAATTGTCTATAATTTTACATTCTTAACAATTCTTTATTGTCTTCTATCTTTAACCTTCTTTACATTTCTTAATCCCTTTCTGACACCACAGACCTTCCTTGTCTTTTTAAATTATAACCATTGGTTTAGTTTTATATGTTGTATTTCCCCTGTTGATTTTTAAGCGTTTGGTGACAGGGACTATGTTTTCACCTATCCTGAGGTTAGTGCCAAGCGCCAAGCATTGATGATGCTTGCTACATGATAGGTGTGTATGCAGCATGAAATACAGTTGTCTGATAGCAGGTAACCAGTGTCTTCTCCCCACATTTTGTACCATTGCCTTTGATAATTTTTGTTACATTTCATGTTCTCTAATATTTTCTATTTTGAAAAAGGCATTATAAGAGCCATAAAATTACAGCTATCAAGTAGCCTCCCAAAAATAGAGAAATTAGCCCCATTTTTGGACATAGCAAATGCTTAATCCTGTATGGAAAATGAAAGAAGTCTGGTAATCAGACTCTAGATGGGTCTTCTGAGGGGGTGAGTGGACCACACTACCTTGTCTTACAAGTTCAAGGACAGGAATCCATGACCTAATAAGTGTCCCTGAAGAGTGTGCCTTATAACCATAAGGTACTTAACACATAAGCCATTCTCTTTTCTACTTTAGTATTTGTATTTGCCTATTTAATATTACCTAGCAAAATCCTGTTCATAGTTCTGGAAGAAGCTTTATATGTATGTGAACAGGAGTTAAAAGTACATTGTTTTGCCAAAATACCATCCAAAATAGAAGCACGTTTTAAAAAATATGAATACCATGAATCATACCTTGATTCATCTGTTAAGACTGACTATAGACTTGAGGCTGTGTAAATATAGTTCTAGAACATCCATCATCATCTGTTTGCTTGCTTTGACACAGGAATATAAAGTAATAGATCTAACTTAGGCAGAGATTAAAAACCAAAATATATTTAAAATAAGTAAGTGGTATAATCTTTGTTTAGTACACTTAGAATTACTCTTCTTTAATGAAATGTTAAAACATAAAAAAAAAGATTCTAGAGATGTAAACTGGAATGAGCCATTGTAATTAAATCCTGGGAGAAATGCCCAACTGCTTTCTGGCATTCTGATTTGCATCAAAAAGTACTAAAGGTCATGTCCAAAATCTTTCTCTCCTCTTTCCATCCTCCCTACTCATAGGATGAAGATTTGATAAAGTGGAAGGCATTGTTTGAGGAAGTCCCTGAATTATTAACTGAAACAGAGAAGAAGGAATGGGTGGACAAACTTAGTGAAGTTTCTATCAGCTCTGACGCCTTCTTTCCTTTCAGGGATAATGTAGACAGAGCTAAAAGGGTAAGTGTGGTATTGATGTGCATTTACATAGAATTGATTATCATGTAAAAACTATTTTAGAATCCTGCTTTGGTTTAAGTTTTGAGTTTTATATTCAAGTTAGGGCAGTGTGATATATCAGTAATATTTATTTTACTTCTCCATTTGATGTACGAGTAACTCAGATCCTATTATTTTGCTGTTTTAACTGAGTGAATCGGTCTGCATTGTGAATCATTGTTAGCTTATGCTTTCTAGAGGGGGATTTTCATTTTTGTATGTCTTGACATAAAATTGTGTTTTGAAAGTCAGTGTCTCTTCTTCCCTCAGAGTGGTGTGGCCTACATTGCTGCTCCTTCTGGTTCTGCTGCTGACAAAGTTGTGATTGAGGCTTGCGATGAACTGGGAATAATCCTTGCTCATACAAACCTTCGGCTCTTTCATCACTGATTTCATTGCATAGTATTTTATGGTTTGCTTATGTGTAGGTGAAAAATCACATGTGATATTTGACAATATCTTTTTTAAAAAATAAAACATTAAGCCTTAGTTATCTTGGATTCTTTGCTTTTGGTTGTATTGAATTTCTTAGTTATAAGCTCTCTAGCATGACAAACATTACCCACAAATATTTGAGTCTACGAAATACAGGGAACATTCTGCCTCCTAGAGCTCAGCTCATCCCCAAAACATTGTGTGAAACATCTAAAAACTATCAAGTAAGCCAGAGAAACTGAGCGGATCCTAGAGTTAACTAGCATAAGCATCCTGCAGTCTCACTGGTTTTCTCATGGGGATTCCATTCCTGCAGCCTTTCTTTTAGTCAGAGTTCTAAAAAGCTTGTCTACTTTCTAAGCAAACAGCAAATTGCAGTGTGGGACCTAGAATCATAGAGGGGATGAGTAAGTTTTCTGTTGATCCCATATATGAGTAATAAATACTAGTACATACTCTTCCTTTCATGTTAGATAAAATGTTTCACATAACATCCACAATCTCTTCTCGTCTCCTCTGGAGGTGCATAAAAATGTAATCAATGTTTGCTGTTCAAAAGTGGACCCAGCATTCCATCTACAGGCTTATTACCCAAAGTAGGACCCAGAGGGAGGCCAGTGTCTACCCGCATGAGGACAGAATGGTACCCTCATGTACCCTGCACATGTGGCCTTGACTGTTGATAGAGATGATCCCGGTGGCCAACTAAAACCTTTTGTCATTTTTCATCTTAATATAGAGATCCTCTCTTTCTATTGTCTTTAATCTACCTCCTCCCAAAATCAAAGTTTCTGAAGTTGTCTTTTTTTTTAAGGTTATCATTCCATCATAATATGGTGTAACCAATAAAATATAAAAATACTGTTGATTTCTGAGGCAAGATCATAAAAGTCATTGAACTTCAGCCTGAATTTTTTGGGTAATTTTCCCTGGGGTTGGCGAACACCATGTTGTAAAGACATTTAAGCAACAGTCCACAAAGACAGGAACCATCTTGCCAACACTACCTGCCACCTCTGTGAGCCAGCTGTGTTGGAAGTGCTCCTCCAGCTCCAGTCCTGGACAACATCTGGCTGCAACCTCTTGAGAGTCCTGAGCCAGAATTACCCAAAAGCATCATGATTCCCATGATGATCTTTGAATCTTTATCCCTAAACATTGAAGTCTTTGTCTACCTACCCAAAGATTATAAAGATTTACTCTTGGTTTTGCTGTAGACAATTTATGGTTTTTACTATTACAGTTTGTTTGAAATGTTTCAATCTTAGTATGATATATGGGTTAAATTTCATTTCAGTGTCTTTCCATACACTTATGTAGGTGTTTCATTATCATTTGAAAAAACTCTATTGGATTGCTTATTTCGTCAGTTAACCGTTATTTGCAATGGGTCTATTTCTGGACTCTGTTCCGTTCCATAGTTATATTTGTCCTGACACCAGTGCCACACTTGAAAATTGCATCTTTGTAGTAAATTTTGAAATAAGGTAATGGGAGTCCTTCATATTTATCCTTTTTAAAACTTGTTTTGGCTATTCCAGGGCTTTGGTACTTCCATATAATCTTTAGAACAAACTAGTCTATTTCTATGAAAGAATTTGTTGGGATGTTGATTTGGAATTGCATTAAATCCATAGATCAATTTGTGGAGACTTGACATAACCCTTCTTTACCTTTCAAGGTTGATCCTGTCTGGTTTCCACCACCTTTTGGTTGCTCTCCAATGGTTTCAAAGAGATTTTGTAATATTTTTGTCCTGTGTTCATAATTATCTGTAGGAGGGTTAGTCAAATATATGTAATCTACTCTATCCATAAGGGAATCAGGAACACGTATAAATATCATAGGAAAATTTCTAGTCACTGTTTCCACTTCTTAGTTTTTGTTTTGTTTTGTTTTTTTTCAGTCAATTCTAGCAAAGTGTAGTTTTTTTGTTCCTAGGAATTTGACCATTTTGTCTTAAGTTTTCAATATTGTTGGTACATAGTATTCTGAATTTTTAAAGTGCCGTTTTATGGAAGTTTTGAGGTGGACACAATCAAATTAGTTAAACTGCTTGTCATCCAAATACATCTCATGATCACTAGTTTTATCTACTATTTCCCCACTTACTGCTCAACACTGATTATTGTGAAGCACAATATAGGTATTTCTTCTGCAGATATTTAAGTTACCTCTAAAAAAATTTTAAGTAGCATTTTACTCTTTAAAATATATAATAATGCTTATCTGCTGAGAGGGCCAAGAAATAATGATACCTCAGTAGCAATGAGCACACCTAGTGCCAAATTCGTGGTTTCTAATGTCACACCAATAAAAGGATTCAGGAGTCCTTAGAGAAATAGCTAACTCTAGGACTAACTAGGACAGGAAATAATACGAGATAAGACTACTGGAGCGCTTTACAGTGCCAGAAATTAAGGAAGTACTTTAAAAATAGACACACAATGATGCGAGTATGTCAAAGGACATAGGAGCAAACCAAAAGAATTCCCAATAGCCAAAACTGGAATCACTTAAGCAGTGAAGTAATGTAGTGTTGGATTATAACCCAATCAATGATTTTACGGCTGTCCTAATGAATCATTGAATATATGAATGGAGAATAAATCTGTGCAGAATTTTAAGTAATTTATATAGATACTCCACTTTGAAGAAGATGAGCATAACTCCCTACCCCTTAAGTGCAGACTGCATAGTGACTTTTTTCCAAGGCATGTAGCATGGAAAGGGTTAGGATAAAGGAGTAACTAGAGCAGAGAGACCTGACCAACAGGACCTCAGCCAGGTGATGAGGGTTAAATAAGCATGTCACGTATGTAATGTGTACCTCCAAATGGAATTGTCTCTTTACCTCTGTGGTCTTCCCAAAAATCTACAACTCCAGTTCAGTCATAAGAGAAACATCCGGCAACACCCAGTTGAAGGACAGTTTACAAAATACCAGTACTGAAAACTCAAGATCTTCAAAAGCAAGGGAAGTCTGAGGAACTCAGTCTAGAAGACACTGAGACATGTCAACTAAATATAATGGCTCCAGGATGGACTGCTTGAACAGAGGAAGGTCACCAGGAAAACAAAAGTACGAATGACGTATGTTTTAGCTATTGTGAGTCACAGTTGATTTCTTAACTCTAACAAGGAGAAACAGTATAGGGCATATGGGAACTCTACCATCTTCACAATTTTTTCTATAAATACAAGTATTAGAAAATAAAGTATTTAAAAAAATATATAACCATACTTCAAGTATCACATTAAAAGTCATCCCAGTTCTGCAGCACCTTTGTGACTCTGTCGGTTAAGTAACTCTCTGGCTTTTGATTTCAACTCAGATCATGATCTCAGGGTCCTAGGATCAAGCCCTGCATCAGGCTCAGTGGGGAGTCTGCTTGAGATTCTCTTTATCTCCCCCTCTCCCTGCACTCTCTCAAATAAATAAATAAATCTTTTTTTAAAAAGGCATAACAATTCTTAATATCAAATACTCAGTCACTTTCCACATTAGCTCCCCCCCGCCCCCCCAAGTTTGTTAGTAGTAAGATCCAAGCCTGAGACACATACTGCATTTGACTGGTGCATCTCAAGTCTCTTAGTTGACTGATTCCTCTTTTTAAATTTTTATTTATTTTTTGCAGTGAATTATTGAAGATACCAGGGTTTTGGTTCCATAGAGTTCCCAATATCTGAATTTCGTTGTTGCATTCCTGTGATGTCATTTTATTACATTTGTGCCTCTGTTCCTTTATTTCTTTTAAACTGATAGTTGTAGTTTAATGATTTTTAAGTTTAATCTATCAACAGTAGAGAAAGATGGATTGAAACCTCCCCCTGTGAAAATGAGTTTACTGGTTTCTCCCTGCAGATTTATAAATGTGCTTCATGTATATTTGAAGCTAAAAAAGTGCTTGCATGCATTAAGTTACTATTTTTCATAGTGATTTTATTATGTACTAACTCCAATCCTACTAAAAATTTTTTCTTAGATAAAATATATAAAAAGTTATTTTATATAATATAAACATAGCGAGACTAGCTCTTTTTTGGTTTATATATGTCTATTACTTCTTTCATTCTTTGGTGCTCTTATGCCTTAAGTGCAGATATATCTGAAATCTGTTTTTGTTTTAAATGCAGTTTGCCAGCCTTTACCTTTGCATTCAGCTCATTTATATTCATTTCAGTGATTGATATTTTTGGACCCTGCTTATATCATCCTATAAAGCTTGAACCACTTTTTATTTCCGCTGTACTATTGCTTTAAATTTATAACTGTATTTCTCCCATAATAAGAACTTCCACCTGCTTAATGAACATTTCCCCGTTCCCACCCCACAAAACTCCCATAAGATTGTTCCTAGACTTTCAGTTCTGGGTTGAATGAGAGAGACATTTTCTCTTAGGTTTTTTTTTTTTGTTGTTGTTGTTGTTGTTGTTGTTTCTTAAGACAAGCTTTCCAAAGTTTCTGTTAACCTTTACCTCACATATCTCTTGCCATCTCTCCTGAGTTTATCTCTCCTCATGTAGAAACTGTATATAATGTGGTCTACTAGGCACAAATCCATTTTAAAAAATAAATTCTAATGAATCATAGCTATGAAAAGTGCATAAAACCCCTACCGTTCGGGGCACTTGCATGGCTCAGTTGGTTAGACAGCTGCCTTTGGCTCAGGTCATGATCCCAGAGTCCTGGGATTGAGCCCCACATCAGGCTCCCTGCTCAGTGAGGAGTCTACTTCCCTCTGACCCTACCCCTCTTGTGCTTTCTCCCTCATTCCCTCTCTCTCAAAGAAATAAATAAAATCTTAAGAAAAAGAAAAAAACACCTACAGTTTAAAGATTAATTTATAAACAAACACCTAGGTCACCACTAACCAGGTCAAGAAAATAATTTTCCCATACCCACTGGTATGTATGTTCTGGATTTTTTTCCTATTTTTTCCCTCCAGAATACTACCTTGTGCTTTTTATGATAATCACATGTTTTGCCTCTCACCAGTTGTGTGATCTTGGGCATGTTGTTTGACCTCTTGCAGTTTGTTTCCTCACCTATAAAATAGGAATGGATTTGCTCTTGAAGAGGGTGAGTAGCTCTCAGTTGAAAGCACTTCTGGTTAAAACCACACAAAACTAGTTTGTCAGATTCAAGACCCAACTCTGCTACTTAGGAGCTGTGTGATGTTAGGCAGTTCTACTCAGCCTTTCCCTCACTTTTCTGTTTGTAAAATGATAACAGTACCCACCCTGTAGGGTTATTATGAGAAGTAGATGAGACAAAGTATGTAAGAACACTTATTAGAACACCACCTGGAACATAAAAAATACCATTTGTGAAAAATGCTAGGGTCCCCTGGGTGGGACAGACGATTAGGTAGGTGTCTCTTGATTTCAGCTCGGGCTGTGATCTCATGGTTGGTTGTAAGATGGACTCCTGTATCAGTCTCTACACTCAGCACAGAGTCGGCTTGAGATTCTCTCCCTCTCCCTGCCCCTTCTGCTTGTATTCTCTCTATCAAATTAAATAAACAAACAAATAAATAATCTTTTAAAAATGATAGTTATTATTCATAATGCTTTTGTGTATATGGAAGCATATGGAAGGTAGTGGAGGATGATATTAGTGCATGGAAATTGCTTTAAAAATAGTGTATATTTGTAGAAGATGTTTTTCAGTTTCTGAATAGGTAGCCAAAAGATTTCTGAGTTCTTTAAACCTTCCATCTACTCTGTTTCCCCACACCTCACATCTTATCAATAAATAAAAGGATATTACAGAAACTTTCTATAAATAAAGTGGCATTTTCTTCTTTTTTTATTGAAATAAGATTCACATAACATAAAATTGACCATTTTAACTATTTCCTAATGTACAAGTCAGTGATTTTAAGTGCTGTATATTCACAAAGCTGTATCACCATCACCATTGCTTAGTTCTATAACATTTTCATCACCCCAAAATGAAGCCCATCCCCACTAGAAGTTATTTTCTATTCCTTCCCCCTGTCCCATTAATCTACTCTCTGTATTGGTTTGCCTATTCTGGACACTTCATATAAATGGACTCTTATGTGGCCTTGTGTGCCCGACTTCTCTCATTTAACATAGTATTTTCAAGGTTCATGTTGTAGCATGTTTCAGAACTTCATTCCTTTTAACAAATAGTATTCCATTGTATGGATAGATCCCATTTTGTTTATCTCATCCTAAGTTAATACACATTTGGATTGTTTCCACCTTTTAGCTATTATGAATAGTGGTGTGATGAACACGTGTACAAGTTTTTTTTTTAATATATATTTTGTTTATTCATGAGAGACACAAAGAGAGGCAGGCAGAGACAGGGGCAGAGGGAGAAGCAGGCTCCATGCAGGGAGCCCAATATGGGACTAGATCCAGAAACTCCGGGATTACACCCTAAGGTAAAAACAGAGGCTTAACCGCTGAGCCACACAGGCATCCCAAGTTTTTTTTTTTTTTATTTTTTTATTTTTTTTTTAATTTTTATTTATTTATGATAGTCACAGAGAGAGAGAGAGAGGCAGAGACACAGGCAGAGGGAGAAACAGGCTCCATGCACCGGGAGCCTGACGTGGGATTCGATCCTGGGTCTCCAGGATCACGCCCTGGGCCAAAGGCAGGCGCTAAACCACTGCGCCACCCAGGGATCCCGCATCCCAAGTTTTTATGTGAACATATGTTTTCAGTTCTCCAGGGTATATACCTTGGAGTGGAGTTGCTCGATCCTATGGCAATTCTGGGGTTAACTTTTTGGAGAACCACCAAACTGTTTTCCACAGCAGCTGGGCCATTTTACTGCTCCACTAGCAATGTATGAGGGTTTCCATTTCTCCACCAAGGCAGCATGTCTTTGAGTCAAATATAGCTTTTCAGCACTTGGCTCAGCATCTTACAACTAATGCTAAATTACACAGATCAGTAGATTTCATTGTAAAGTCCTGTCCAGTGGTTTGCTGGCAGAGGCAATGTTTGTTTCTGGAACAAAATGGTAGTTTCCAAAGTATCTTAATGCAAAGATAGAAAAGAAAAGACCAAGGGAGAATCTTTAGCCTTCGTTGTATTTTATCTAAGAGGAGTCTGTCGTGGTGGGCAGTGTGCAGGACATGGGATTCCGGCCCCCGTGAGTACAGGTTGCCAACAATCACCTGCTGGCTGCCTCCCACAGCCTCCAAGCTGTGCTAATTGTGGGCCGTTGGGGGCTCCACACAGGAGCTATTTCAGAGATAAATTTGGCTAATATTGTTGAAACCCACATGTCTCTAAAGAGTAAGTGAAAAGGAATTCAAGGAAATGTAGAATATCATTAATATGCTTTAATATCATACCTACTACTAAGAAATGTTAAAAAAGGAATTTCTGTTTTTGGCTTTCAGCGGAAGCACCATTTCTCTGCTCCTTTATTGTACTATTTTCTTTCCTTCCTTTTTAATATATAGATTTTTGTTTGGAATTCAAATTAATCTCTTTTATTTTAATGAAGATATGGAGTGAGACAATGTAGCAATGACAACAGCTCTTATTTCAAATATGAGCACCATATACTCTTTAAAAAGAGTTTTCTTAGAAAAATCCACGGCAGTGCAAGGTCATCTTTGCACGGCTTCTGCTTTATCAGCCTTTATGGTTATCTTTAAATGTTCCCAAATATGAGAAATCCCAGGAGTGGTCTTCTTATTTTTTTTTTTTTTTTAGTGGTTGAAATGTATCTCCTGAAAATGGGATTTTTTAATTGTAGCCTACCAGTTTCCCTACCACAGTAATGGGAATTTACTGAATAGGAAGCAATTTCAGTATTTAAATGTGCTCATTTGATGTTCCTTAATCACTTTAATGAGTTTCATGCAACTAGAAATGGAATAGAATTTTCAATGGAAATATAATTAAGTAGAAAAGTCATTTCCTATACTTGTAATTTCCACGTGATCATTTCTTTATTCACTACCTTGGAAAGTGTGCCCCACAGACTTACAGTGATATTATTATACATATTAATTTGCATCATTCACTTAGGTCATTACAGCTGAAAACAATATAAATACACAAATTTTGTTACAAATCAAATGCAGCAAGGCAAAGTAAAGCTTCAAATCTACAAATTTTCTTTTTAAAATCTGATTTTACCTGATTTTTTTCTTGACTTGGCAATTTCTTGCCTGAAAACAGATTGGTCATTTAATTATGCCTTTTCAATCTGGCCTGTTTAAGAATTCTCAGGAGAAGTATCACGAGTCAGTAAAAACTGTGAAAGAACTTTGGAAATCCTCTTAGTTCCCATGTTTGAACAATTTTGCTGAGAAATAGTAAAAAAGAAAATTTTACCATTCTTGCATTATGATGCCAAAACATAAAATGTGCTTAATTTGTTCTTATTATTGAAATACAGTTACTGATTCACTACTGAAAGTTTATTTTAAGATGAATATATTTCTTTTGAGACTCTAGCAGACATTCTGGAAAAAGTGGTATTTTTAAATCTTAAATGTAGAGCTCGTGTCTTTTCCATTTCAGAGTATAAATTGTCAAAAGGGATTGCTATTCATTTGATTAATATAGTCCAAGCGGATTTACTTAAACTCACATTTGGGAAAGATAGTTCTAGGTTTGCAGATAGGCAAGTGGTGCAAAACACATTCTCAACTGATAGCTGCTTTTTATGTTTTAAGATACAAAACTTTTAAGCTTTTAAGCAAGATGGAGTCGAGGTATAGACCTTCACCCGCATGGTACCCGGGGCCCCCTCTTCATATATGAAGACAGAAGGACCAGCCTGTTTTCCCTCAGGCCTGCATCTTAAATGGTGTGTAGATTTATATTGAAGCACATTTTCTCTTGAGTGACCAATGATGACACTTTATGTGAGACAGTCATGTAACAGTGCCACAATCTCTTCCTGTATCTTTTTTTTTTTTTTTTTTTTAACATAGAGCTGCTGCTACCTTGGTCATTACTGCCCTAATAAAACAATGATTAAGAATATTAAACAGAAATCTAGGGTTTGGGTCTGTGTCTTGCTAAGGGAAACTAATCTGAGTTGCATTCTTTATAAAATTAGACTGCAAAACCTCCTCCCAGTGAGATATTAAATGTCAGGGCATTTTATAAACTAAATCAATTCAAATGTGAGATTTTTTTTTTATAACAAATGAACCCTGAGGAAATCTCTTTCTATATTTAGTCTTAATATTCACTGACATTTTTTTTTTAAAGATTTTGTTTATTTATTCATGAGAGACACAGGGACATAGGCAGAGGGAGAAGCAGGGTCCCCATGGGGAGCTCAACGAGGGACTTGATCCCAGGACCCTGGGATCACGCCCTGAGCTGAAGGCAAATGGTCAACCACTGAGCCAGCCAGGCATCCCTCATCGACAGATACTTATGGAAATATTTTCTTTGATTACACAACAGTGAATAAGAAATATTTTCCACATCTTGTATAGTATGAATTACGAATATTTGCTAACTAAAAATTAACTATTTCCAGTGACAATATTTACTATTCTAGATGCCAGAGTTAATCTCAAAGTTTTGTTGTTTCCCCAAAGTTAAATCGAAAAGGAGATATCCTTTGTCGATCAGGAGTTTGCAAACTCTATTCTGCTGGGGCACCCAGAAAGTGTCAGCTGGCAGGAATCAAGATGAGTGGGGTTGGGGTTCTTGTACCACACCATTTCCCTACAAGGAAAATCCTCTAGGATGTACTATTCAAGTAGCTTAACATCTCTGTCCTCTTTTTATCTTCCTTGTAGGTAGCCTCTTTGAATAGGTGTTTATTCAGTGAAGGGAAAAAAGGAGAGGGAGGGAGAGAAGAATGATGTTTGGAAAAGAATAGGGAAAGAAAGTTTCTTTCAATCCCACTTCTGAAGACCTGGCTAGCAAGTTCAACAAATATTTGAGTCCACTAAAATCTAGGAAAGCAGGAATAGGAAACCAGTTCCATTACTGAAAAGATGAAGTGACAAGAATGAATCCATTTTTGTATGAGATACTTGGAGAATTTTGTACTTAAATCTCCAAGAAGGAGAGAGCTGTACAAGATCTTAGGTTTTCAAATGCTTGCTGAACTGAAAAGAAACCTTCATGGGGATTCTCCTTTTCCCCCAAATTTCTTTATGCAAAAAAAGAAGCCACGACGTTCAAGTTGTGGAATGTAAATCTTTTAGTAAACAGTTGTCTTTCCACAGTAGTAAAGCTTTGGCACATACAGTATAAAAAATAATCACCAACCATAATTATACCAAATTCCTCTTATCAACTGCATACTAAATGTCTTCAATACAATTTTTTCCATATAAAAATACTGGGAAAAATTGATAAATAACAGATAAGAGAAAGATATTTCTAGATCATTACTAGAATCTTTTGGAAAAGGTGGACACTGTGGATATTTTAAATATCACAGTAACAAGGATATGCCATTCTTACAATATTGCAGGCCAGTTAAGTGGAAGCAGAAGTGTTTGGGTAACTTTCCTACTTCAAATTCTGAGAAAATCATTTCAATACATTGTATATGTTGGTTGGTGCCTGTGCTTCCCTATTGATCCCAAACCAAATCACAAGTGAGAATCATTTCATTTAAAATACTGAGCGGTACTGAATACTTCGGAGCAAAACAGGAATGTACTGCCCTCATTTATGAGAAAAGTCTCAAAACACTCCCAGGGTGATGCTTGGAGAAGCTGTGAGTTGAGCTGAAGCTGGAGAAGTTACTCCAGAGCAAAGGGCTTAAGAAAGAAACACTCTAAGATGGGGTCTGCTAACATCACTCCAGTTTGGATGGACCTTGGCGGAGATCCATGCTTGTTTCTCTGGGTTGAAAATATTACTCCCGGGAATCTTCTCTGTCAGCCTGTACATCTAAAGGCATGAAGCACTCAATTGGGCAGTTGACATTCTGTTAAAACAGAAAAAGGAAAAAAAAAAACAGCACTGTTAAAATAGAAGCAAAATTTACCAAAAAAAATCCCGTAAAGTGTACAGAACAAAAGCGGGGAGGTTTTTATGACAACTATTTACAGAGAGGAGAGTATCTCTAGCTTCAAGAACTTAGCAATGAACTAGGCAAGAGGAGATATTCAATCAAGAGTTTCATACATTTGAACTTTCATTATGTCACAGGGTACAGTCTCCTCCTCAAGGCATTTAAGACTTTTTTTTAGAAAAAAAGAATATTGGGTTCATTCAGAAGAGAGCTGCCTACAGAAAGAGACTCCCTACTAGGTATCTAACCGCGTTTAGGGTAGAAACACTCAAGGTGCAGGTGCACATACAGTGTTTGTTCTCTGATGGTATCTTTGCGAGTACTGATTGTAGTGGCCGGTGGAGCCTTCGTGACCGGGTTCGGCCCCCGGTCTGCGGCAGTTGTCACAGCGCCAGCCCTGAGGGAACACAGGCATGAAGTCAGATGGGGTTTACAGTAACCTGAGAACATCACAGTTAGGGCTTGAGTTAACCAAGAGTTTCAGGTCTTACCCAACTGGCAAAGTATGAGCAGTTGACCACTAAGGAAGCTCTGAGGATGATTTTATGCATTTATAACTTATAGAATACATTTTGGGTATTATTCATATCTTATAATTGCCCCTGTTCACTTATGCTTTTCCTGCAATGTCCTCCTTTCTCTTCCTATTCAAACCCCACCCACCGGCTAAGTCTTGTTCCAGTCCCAATGTCCTAAGAAGCTTTCTGTACTAGAAGTCACAGAGAAGTTTTCTGAGAATCCTAGAGCTTTTTAAATGGGAGTTGAGAGCAGAGGGCCAAACACCCTCATTTTATAGGAGGAAACTCAGACCCAAAGAGTGACTTGCTCAGAGAGAGTGGGAGAGCCACACTGAATTGCTGGTGGATTTGGGACTGTCCCACAGCTGAGTAACTCCTGGCCATGCTCCTTCTGTCGTCACTTCCTTCTTAAACTCCCATCGCTAGACATGGGATGAAAGAGGGGACCAGGACCCAGCTGGACCACTAAGACTTCTCTCTGAGATTTTTGTTCAAAGTGCGAGGAAACATGTTCTCTTTCACTGTTGCTCCGAGGCCTATAGGGGATAAACATGGGGCTGACAGATTCATCTTTCTATCAGCAGGAGCCTTTGGAAAACAAAGCCAATACAAAGGAAGAAAGCACATGAGAGAGTGAGAGACTCTGAAGGCCACTGCTGGGGCAGCCCTGCAGCGGGCAGATCCTGGACTCTTCAGTCATGTGAGTCTTCTTTTAAAAGCCTAAACCAACCTGAATCCAGCTTTCCTCTTACAACCAAAAGAACCTTAAATAATACAATCACTTTCTGTCTTATACTGTCACTTAAATATTTCAGACATCTTTCTCATTTAAAAGCATATTCCGGGATCCCTGGGTGGCGCAGCGGTTTGGCGCCTGCCTTTGGCCCAGGGCATGATCCTAGAGACCCGGAATCAAATCCCACATTGGGCTCCCGGTGCATGGAGCCTGCTTCTCCCTCTGCCTGTGTCTCTGCGCCTCTCTCTCTCTCTCTCTGTGACTATCATAAAAAAAAAAAAATTAAAAAAATAAAAATAAAAAAATAAAAATAAAATAAAAGCATATTCCTCACGATACCTAATATGATACAGGTAAAAACCTACTTATAGAATCACTGAATCTTGCTTTCATATAAAAATGTAACAGTTTCCACTGCTGTCTTAAGTGTCTCATTTGGTACTTTCTTAGAACAGGTGTCACAAATGAAAGGTTTCATGTGCATAAATAATGAGGAGGTGCTAAAGCGAGACCATAGCCTACAAACTCACTTCTCATCACACATTTCTATACCAGTCGCTTACCAGAAGTGTTCCACCATCACACTCTTTTATAAGTGTTAATGAGAGACAGAGAGCACCTCCATAGCTTCTCTCTATCAGAATAGGGGGCCTCTCCCTCCCCACCTAACCACTAGAGGTGGAACGAGATCAGAGTAGTTTCCTCGGGCTGTCCCAGTCCTCAGGTGGGGGCAGACCCAGACCCTTGAAGACCCTTCCCTGCTGCAAGATTACTTTTCCTAAAAATCATTTTCCATCATACTCCCTCCCTTTCTTCTTGGACACTTACAATTGGCTAATGCCAAAGGCATCAACCAGTGAATCCTACCCTGGGGTAAGGAGCATGGTCTTCATGTATCAGAATGTGAGGAGCTATCAGAGGGGATATGTTTTCACTGAAAACAAAAAGCATGTTATGTTCCATTCTTTTGAGTTACAAGAGTCATTTAATTTTGAAATTTCAAATAACATTAGAGGAAAGCACAGCATTTTTTTTATTATAGTGAAGGAGGGCACAGATTAGAAATGGTTGAGAACTTCTGGCTTAAACAGTAGGCTTCCAGGCCTTTTCATAAGTGGCCCACACTTCTTCCCATCTGATTTGTTACCACAAGCACTGAGCAGAGGGCTGGCTCACTAGAACCCACATATGCCCGCTCCTTCCCATCCCAGGTGGTATGCGTTAACTCTGGTCTTAGCCTATTTTAAACATCCGAAACCCCAGCCAGTGTATGCTTCTCTGTTCCATGAAATGTTTCTTGCTGATTCCAGCCTACCTGAAAACTCTTTGTCAGACCCACTAAGAAACTCACTTAATTAAGCTTGACTTCCAATGTATGCTAATTTAATGTCTTCAGTTGTATCATTAACAGCCAGGACCATTTCTCAATCCCTCTGTCTGTCCCATATTCCTCAAGCACAGTGCTAGACCTGTAGCAGGAACCTATTACTGGATTGACAGAAGATATAAGGAAGTGGTATTTTCTTAGCTCCAGGATGCTATTCAAAATATTTAACAACAACGCCACAGGGACACCTTATCCACCATCATGGATCTAGAGGCCCAACGCCACCCAGCATTTAACACTTCAGTTGCTGAAAAATAGAGACAGCCTCAGAATAGTAGATGTGAGAGCAGCTGAGACGTCCAAGGAGATGGAAGAACTGGGAAGGGGTATACAGTAGCCTCATGTTAGCAGCTACGTGCCCACAGGAAATGAAGCATTTCAACTTTCCTAAGGGACACCACCACACCTTTGTGTACAGCATACAGACAGGAAGCTGACCCCTTAATCACCAGTGCAGAAGCCTCCCTTTTATAGTATCTAAATTGTGCAGGGAGGCTGGCCTTACCCGCTGGCCTCCAAAGCATGTGCAGGAGCAAATAGCACCGAGATATTCCTTCTGCCACTGTTCTCCCACATGGTATGTCTTCCCATCGTCGTAACACGTTGCCTCATCTACACGGAGACACAAATCAGAAGCTCATGTAAGGCTGAGAATAATACAGACTTCACCTTTATATAGGGGTGGGTTCTGTCTCTCTCCAAAATGCGTATCACCACAGCCAAAATCCCACATGTTTATGGGATACATTGGTAACAGAGGTACTGCTGGACAGATCTCAGGGCAGCACTTCCAAAAACTAAATCTGATCAAGTGGAAAAGGTTCATATTTTAAAAGTTGAATCTAAAGACCCATAAAGCTTTCTTGCAATATTTCACTGCAGATTATGGTCAAAACACTCAGGTCGGGAAAATGCTACTGTGTCCTGTAATAACATTAAATCACGGCTCATTTTTGAAGCTTGTCTCCACTTTCCCAAATCAAAAGATTAACAAACCCAGTGTTCACTCCTCAAGGAGACCTAAAGTCTCCAATCATTTCTGTGAATGAGAGTTACAGCTCCGTAATAAAAGGGGGAGTGCTTAATAAGGCACTAAAAATGATCTGTGGCAATGCACGTACGAGGATCACACTTGAATTCTCCTTTTCCATTTCCAAGACATGTGCAGCTCATCATCTGGCCATTCTCCCCCTGACGATCCCACTTCTCGCCAATCTTGTAGTTCACACCATTATCATGGCACCATTCTGTGGGGTGGGGAAAAGCAGAGGCAAAGAGTGATTGGTGTGTTCTGACTCAACAAGACCACATGCTGGAACATGTCACGGGATTTTTAAAAGGCAGGTACCTGGAAGGAGTGGCAAGAAAAGTTGAGGGTCATGATCTACATGACAGACCACTTTTTGGTTCGCTTTAAAAATATTATCTTTACCATTTAACATTCTCTAGGATATTTTAAGATGCAATTCATTCCACCACAATCATGTCACAAGAATCGTCAATTGTCAGTGACCTTCATTTGCATTCTCACTCTTAAGGATTAAGACTATTGAAAACCAAAGTAGGATTTAAATAGTCTTTTGGGAGTGGATCATAAATGAAAAGTCACTTTTCAGATTTGCAGAGAACCTGGATACAAAGTAGTTCCATTAACCAAGAAACAAAGCTCAGCTGGTTTCTACATGCCACAATCTGTTTCTTGTAAATGGAAAGAGTAAAAGAATTAACCTGTGTACCCAAAACAAAACAAAAACAAAATTATAAATCACTGGTTATTAGGTAAGATAGGTTCTGAGGAATCTCTAAAACTCACAGTTACATATTTTTAACTGCTATCTATCCATAAAGGATGACTTTTAATCTCCAAGGTTTTAACGGAAACAAAATGCACTTGAGAAGTTTGTAGAAGTCAGCCATCCCTTAAACTTTTTTCATTCCTAAACTTGAAAAATTATTCGACAATTATGAAATCTAAGCAAAGAATATATAAGTTGAGCCCAAGAATCACAGAAATCACTTTCTCTGTTCCCACAATTGTGCCTAAGTACTTACCTAGGTAATAAATACACAAACTTAAAATAGTTCAGTTTCAGAAATGAAAAACCACCCAACTGATGCCAAATGTTAAAACTTCCAACTCCTAAATGGCATAGGACACACCTGCTCGATATTTCCATGTTCAGATGGTTGAGCACAGTAGTCTGCATTGAAAAAATTACTCATCTTCATATTTTAGTCTGAACTAAACCATTTCATACTTTAGTGTGAAATCTTTAAAAAATCTATTATGTTGGATTTCTCCAAATATAATTTCTGGATATGTCTGTGGAGGCTTTTTTATAAGCTATAATGGTTAATGCCTATAAAAATAAAGCAACTGTTAATAATAATCACATCCCAGGGCAGCCTCGGTGGCCCAGTGGTTCAGTGCCGCCTTCAGCCCAGGGCATGATCCTGGAGACCCGGGATCGAGTCCCACGTCGGGCTCCCTGCATGGAGCCTGCTTCTCTCTCTGCCTGTGTCTCTGCCAATCTCTCTCTGTGCCTCTCACGAATAAATGAATAAATAAAATCTTAAAATAATAATAATAATCACACCCCCTAAAAACAAAGCATAAATGAAAGTTTTATAAATTCTAATGTTAAATCTCAAAGCAGAGTAAGTTAGCCCTGGATCATTTTAACTGAAAATATAATTTAAAATATTAAAATCTTTTTATAGTTTGAAAATCAAATATTGATTTGATTCTCAATTATCTACAGATGATTATCAGTACTCTCTATCTGGCAAGATTCAAGCTATCTGATGTGCCTATGTGTATGTGTGATATGAGTGTGTGTATATATGAAAGTATGTGTACAATGATATGTGTATGTTTGGTTTGTTTTGAAAGAGAGTGTAAGTATAAATTCTCACCTCCGAGCTCATTCAACATTAAAGATTAAAAGAGATTTGGAATTCCTTTGTCTCTGATACTCTTCATTAGACTCGGCTCCAGAGAGTTTGACTTTACCATCTTAACAGAAAATTTTTAAAAATCCTATTACCATCACAAATTTATTTTTAATTAATAGTTGTACTAACACAGAACCCCTGAAGTGAAGCAATATTCAACAAGTAAAATTTCCCATCATTTTTCATGATGCAAAATGTTACTTTGAGTTAAGCAATCTCCCCTCGTCTGCTTCATGTTTGGAAGAGCCCGTATCTGCCAAACATGCTTCCTCGGCACCTTGTGCAAATGCATGGAACTAGAGGGGATGGACAAAGCAAGCTACTCACTAGATGAGTCACATCTGAAATGACCACTGCCAAAGCCTAAGCACTGGCACGAGAGCTTAAAGCCAGATTCAGACAACCGCTCCCACTCCTCTCCAATGGCATAATGGGAAACCGTGTAGGGGTCGAAGCACGAGTCATCTGTAGGCTGGTTTAGGCCTTGGTCCACTACATGAAGAAAAGGAAGAAAAAGAAAAAAAAAAAAAAGACATCTTATTGGTGGTTTTGGACCAGAAGAAGAAAACGGAATTGTTATTCTAATGATTTAGTCTAAAACAGAAATCCCAGCAGCATTAAGATTCAACAATGCATTAGTTGCTTAATAAACAATGCTTCGATGTTGCCCACGGACACCTGCCACAAACACCTCAAAAGGAGCCCATCTTATATTTTTTGCCACCAATATTAAGAAAAAGTCATCATTTCTGGTAAAACTAGTCTATAGCACATGGAACATATCTTAAGGCATTTTAAGCTAGTTAAGAACTCAAGTAGGCAAAGACTAGAATGTTGCATCATAAGTACCTGAGCGACCTTAAGCTAGTTATTTCTCATTTCTCTGCCTTCCTTCCTTCATCTGTAACATGGGATTAATAATAAAAATATATCTACCTGCTCAGGATCTTGTAAAGATTACAGGATATTATGAATTCAAAGCACCAGTCCATTGCCAACACACACACAAAAGCATCCTTTGCTTTTAAATGCAAAAGTCTTGGCCATTTTTATACACCATGAAAATGCAATATTCACTTTTATTACTGCATTTTTTGCACCATAATGCAAAGATCCTAGATTTTGTACATCAGTATGATAGTAGTAGGACAGCTTTACTTTGTCAATAAAATCAATTGTTCCAAGTATGAGAAAGCAAGGAATACGAATGACTAAGAATAAATAATGGAGTTTCTTCATGTTGCCTAAGATACTGGTTTTTATGTTTTGAGAAAGCTTAAAGTAATCTGTGTAAACAAAGCATACTTCCAATGATTCCCTAAAAATTACATAAACTAACTTCTGTGACTTTGAATCCCACTGTGTATGTTCCTTTTTACGGTGCAAAAATCAAAAACTCCAAAGCAATAGATATTTGAAATGTGTAATAGTGTAAAAGGCATCGCCCTGGAAGAAAATAAGAGTGGGAAAAACTAACGTCTGACATGTCTGAAAGCCAGGAGCACTGGCTAGAATGCAAAATACGGCTGCCGGGGATACGGGTTTGGAAAGGAAAATGAAAGGAACCTAAAGTGTTACGAGGGGTTTCAGGAACCCTCCTAAAAATAGCCACCAGTTAAAATTCCACCTGACTTAAGTTATGGAGATGGAACCTATAAAAGAAAATGATGTGGAAAAAGCACAAATGTCTTTGAAAATTCCTTTCATGTGGCTTTCTACTAGCAAAACCACGCAAAGCAGAAGGCATGCATGACCATGGATACATAACCCAACAAGCACAAAATGATCCCCCACCAAAATGTCAACTGCTTAAATTCACATGTATTTATGCAGGTGAAATAGCACCATCATCTGCAACCCTGGATTCAGTAACTGGCCCTAGGATTAGAGCCCATCACTTGACGGAGACAGAATTTAGCACTCCCTGCTGCTGAGGAATAGAGAACCCTCTGGTGGGGAAAATGAAGACTCGTGGTTTTGATGATTCCCTATCTCATGTTTCTTGGTGACTCTTCAGCTGATGCAGGTTGAAAAGCCAGGTGCTACAACGACTGGTTTAAAAGGACTTTGCAGGTGCTACAAAGAGGAGTCAGCGATCATTTAACCTCTATTTCGGCTCTGGGCTTATATAATCAGAAAAAGAAATTGAAGTAACATTGGAAGAAGGGTAGCCCTTTGAACAGAAAGGGGCTATGTTAGTAGCATTTGATAGCAGGAATAAAAACCAGCAGTTACTAGTGTCTGCAGATCGAGAATTTCCTTTACAGGTAATCGGTTTCTGTACTCAGCAATCACTCAAGAGGACAGCAACACGGTGAGGAGCAGAGGGTCTGGGAACAGCCATCGGGAGACTTGTGCCCTGTAACAACTCAAGACACTCGCTAGCAGGGCGTCAGAGTGTTGGCCTGAGCCAGGTTTGAGGTCCCTTCCAGGTCTATCCTCATGTCACTCTGTGAGGTTCTATCTATTGAGATAAATAAAGATTTTACAATGAAACTAGCATCCTATGAGGGAAAAGAAAATCACCGAATTTTAAGTTGCTCCTTTACTTCACGGCACCACGTGCCAAAGTTAAATGACAAGAGCCACAAAGGAACAGTCGAGAGAAGAAGTGTCCCTGGGGTAGTCCAGAGGGGAGCCCGCGCCTGAGGAACCAGGCATTCACATACCAGAGTTGCCCACGGTAACAACCTCCTCCCGAACCTTGTGCCTCTTCTGGTCTTTCAGTGCCTCGACTATGATGTTGTAGGTGGCCCCTCTGGTAAGGCCTGTCAGGGTGGCACTAGCAGAAGTGCCAGGAACTCGGAACTGCAATCATTGGCACATCCAAAGTGAGGGAGAAAGTGTTATCGTGAGGAATTGACACGACTCACCCTATTCTCTTATCAATAGCCTGTACTGTGTTCATAAAACGAAGGGAGACAAAGAAGGAGGGTGTGAAGGTCCCAAACCAGCCATGGGCAGAAACGGAACTTGGCTGGGGGGCCATCTTCTCAATCTGTCAAAAATCTCCTGTCCATCACCTGCACCTGGAGCCCTCAGTAATCCAACAGAGGGCCGCCTGTTCGTCCTGCCCTGCCTGTAGGTCTGCGCCAGCCCACTGGGGTCCCCCGGCCATGCCCTTGGCACATCACACGGGGACATGGTGCTGTGGGGGAGATACATTCATCATCTGCACGGTGGCATGTGACCCTCACATGGGGGCCCTTAGAGCATTTGGGCAAATCCTCAAACTCATGTTTCTGAGCCCATAGATCTTTCACAGTGCAGTCAGTTTTTAAAGTTCTGCCACTTTCCAAAAACAAGAACGCACTAAAAATTGATACCAGCAGGCCAAACTAAAAAGTGCTTTTAGAGAATCAGTCACTTCTAACAGCTGATGTGCACAGCTTCATTTAAGTTCTTTTTCCTCGGACGTATTGTAGATAATGGGATTCTTCAAGGACGAACCATAAGGATGGCATTTTATTTTTTTAATTTATTTTTAAAGATGTCATTTTCAAGCAATCTCTACACCCAGCGTGAAGCTCTGAACTCACGACCCTGAGATCAAGAGTCACGTGCTTTTCCAACTGAGCCAGCCAGGCGCCCCGAGGATGGTGTTGTAGCCCCTCCTGGGCAAACGTAACTTCAGGCCGAATATTTATCTCCCTTTCCTCAGATCATTTCTTTGTCCATATTACTAAGGAGCCTCAAATGTGTGAGAATAATAGAAATGGTTTTATTTTCTCTACTAAACAAAAGCTGATGCTATTCTTTGGTACAGTACATCCCCCAAAGTACAGCCATACCGAGATTAAAAAAAAAGAAATATCAGGGCTTAGGCATGCTACCTTTCTAAGAGGTCCTAAAAAAGTAGCCACCTTAAGTCAGAGCTCTGGTCACTTCAGTTACCTAGCTTACTTATTTCTAGGCTGCCCAGAAGTAGAGAGAAAATGAATTACCTGTAAAGGTTCTTCATCAATGCCAACTGGATGACATGAAATGATATACTCAGAGCTTTCTTGGAATGGAGTCCAAGAGATGGTTGTCTGAGAGAGAGCTTCTTGTCCTGTAGAGGCATTTGGATTGAGTCCCATAACGTGAGGGTAGAGGTGATGGTCTACGTCTCCCCTGGGGACATGACCAACTTGGATCTCCTCATTTACATTCGGCGGATATGGTCTTGGCCTATGCCTTACAGGGGTGGCCGTTGTGGGCGGTGTGGTGCGCCTAAAACCATGCTCCTCAAAGATCATTTGTTGCCCAACACTGGGCTGCTGACCAGAAGTGCCAGGAAGCTGAATACCGTTTCCAGTGTCATACCCAGGGTTGGTGATGAAAGGGGTCTTTTGAACTGTGGAGGGAACATCCAAGATCTCTGGTCCGTGAAGATTGGGGTGTGGAAGGGTTACCAGTTGGGGAAGCTCATCTAGCCAAGAGAGGTTAGAGCCAAAAAAGCAAAGCGTGTTAAGCTCCCAAAAGTAGCAGCAGTAGTCATTACCAATTCAGGCAACAATGACTGTTTATCAATCTGATCAAAGCCCCGAGAACATTAGCAGTTCTTAGATCACAAGACACTTTTTCCAAAAAAGAAATCTTTATGATTTTTCTCAAAGGTTTCTTTATAGTTTAGAACGAAAAAAGCGTTAGTATGAATTTATCATACCCACAAAGCTTTGAACCGCTAAGCCCCATAGAAGCTACTTCTGCTCAAATTAAGCCTAATGGAGCTGAAATGTGCAGACCTTTTTTCTTCTTTTCTTCACTCGAGAATCATATTACAGGGACTAGAATCCACACTAATTATTTGAATTCCAGAGGTTTTACTCAACAGTTTTTCATGAATTGAAATGGTAAAAATAGATAAAACCACATACATGTTTATTTCTAAAACTCTCCTATTGGTATAAATAGAGAATTTTCTTCAAATTAAACTGAAATTAGATGAAAAAGTAAGATTATTTATTTAGTTCAAGTTTCAGAAACCAAATAATAAATAAAGGTAATAGGAAGGATTCTTTTCCCTATTTTTTTTTTTTTTTTAACATTAACTTCAACAGAAGGTATAGAAGAATAGCAATAATAGCAGCCTGATTTCTACATTTTACTATCTGGCTTAGATTTTTTTTTTTAAAGGTGAATAAAAAGCTTTATATTAACTGGCTAAGAAAAAATAAAACCAAATGCTGCAGATTATGTCAGGTTATTTGTGCTATCAAAGAGCACAGCATACATGCTAAGCTAAGAAAAAATTTCCGCGAGAAAAGTATCAAAATCTGAAGAAACTTTTCACCGCAAAATTGAGGACTTCGAATTATTATTTTTTTTTTTTTGACTTCGAATTAGTTTTATCTTGATTACCTTCCTATTACCCAGAAGGCGCCCTTTACCTGTCTTTTTCCTTCCAATCAGAGGCTCACTCTTCTGGTTGTTCTTGAGGGCAATGACTTGGATGGTGTACTCGGTGCCTGGTTCCAGACCTGATGGAAGGACAGATCATCACGTTATGTCCATGGGCTCAGCTAGTCAAGTGGGAGTTGATCTGACCAGGAGATGCTACTGGGAAGCAAGCATCCTCTCTCTAGTTAGCCTTTGGCCTCTTGACAGGTAAAATCGATTTCACTTTTTTTTCCACAAAACCCCAGTACTCTGCATATCATGGCTACTTGGTAAATTAATAACTTTCCTCCCAAATCTAACAGCTAAGTGCTTCTATGCTAACTTTTTATGGGTATTCTTTTAACGTGTGTTCTTATTTGCCCTTTTGAATTCAAGGAAATCTCTCAGCATCATACACCACTGGCAGGATATACATTTGGGAGAGATCATTGCAGATTGTATACATGAATCTATTTAGGGCCTAATAACCAGATGGTCCTCAGTGGCGGGATCAATGAAAACTTAGACTATGGCAAAGTACTCTGTAGGAGAGAGTGGCCAATCTTTGTGTGGTCCCTGTAGGAAGTATCCAATGCTACTTCCTTCCATATCTCATTCTATTTTCCTCTCCCCAAAGTTTCTAAAAAAGCAGTGTCTCCTTCTGGTATCTCCATGTTCTACTGGATTTTTAAGTCCAGATGCTATCCTATACAGAGTTTAAAATTTTAATCTCCTGGCCAAAAATAATACCAGAGGCTTGTGATCTTTCTCATTGAAATAGACAGTGTTATTCCCCATTCCAGGCGTGCTGTCCAGTGTGGGTGGTTGGGAATCACTGCCTCAAAGCCCATTCTGTGAAACTGGGCAATGAGGGTGGTGGCAGGTGGTACTCTGACAAGTCCTATAAGATCATCAGACCTTTGGGGAGCTGGTGGGAGGGCAGGATCACAATTTGCTAGTTTATTTTGAGAAATGTCTTTTCCTAGGACAGGACTGACAAATATTTGGTAAACGTACAGCCAATAAAAATATTCTAGCTATGCCATTATGACAGTATTAGCATTATTGTGTTTTCATGAATTCATGCCTTTTGAGATGTATTGAGACCTACAGCTCCTCCATAGAGGGTGCTTTTTGAAGTTAACAGAAATGGGGCTTCTTGTTTTCATGATACAGCATCAAAGACACAATTGGAATCTGCTAAGCACTTCGTGCGTCCTAGGGAGTCCGCAGGAAAAAAGGCAACATGGAAGCAGCAATACCAGTGATAGTAGCCTCTGTGACGCCAGGGCGGGGACGAGGGACCACTTCTCTGGGAGGGGACCCGGGCTTCTCATACTTGATGATGTAACCAGTAATCCTGGCACGGGGTGGCTGCCATGATACCAGCAAGGAGTTAGGTGTGGTGGCCAGGAAACGCAGGTTGGATGGTGCATCAATGGCTGAAAGAAAACAAAAGTAAGTCTCTAAGAAAATGAATAACCAGGGAACTTATCTCCACACTCTTTCCCCACCCTTAGAAACAGACTTTAGAGAATCTAAGAGTTCCATAACTATAAAAATGGTTCACTGTCAGCCTCATTTTTGTTTCTTAAGTTCACGTGACTGATCACACATAAGTCGGTGGCATTTCTTCAGAAAAAAGTAGTTACCAGTGGAGGCGTCAATGACCACAGGGGAGCTCCGGGCATTGTCATTCAGGGTGTACAAGTAGATCTTGTAGTCAGTGCCGGGTTGTAAACCTGCGATTTGTGAAGAGATAGATGCCTTTTATCTGATCTTAATTCATTAGGAAAATTTTCACACTCATCTGTAATTTTCACGGTTCCTCTATCATCCCCTATGTATATGGACCACAGAAGTGGTCCACATTTGAGCAATAAATTAGAGCCTGGCATGGGTGCTGTTAATGAAAAACATTATCTCAAAAGAAAATCACTGGTGCCTACAGAGATACTGGCTAAAGTAAATTTTTAAAATTAAAAAATGCTATGTTAGAAGTGGCCGTCTTGGAGAGGGGTGCATAGGAGGCCAGTCAGTTGAACGTCTGGTTTTTGGTTTTGGCTCAGGTCGTGATTTCAGGGTCATGAGATTGAGCCCCATGTGGGGCTCTGTGCTCAGCATGGAGTCTACCTGAGATTCTCTCTCCCTCTCTCTCTGCCTGTCCCACTTATGCTCTCAATCTCTTGCTCTCTCTCTCTCAAATAAATAAATCTTTTTTTTTTTAAAGAATCTTTTTTTTAAAAATTAATTTATTTATGAGAGAGAGAGAGAGAGAGAGAGAGAGAAAGAGAGGCAGAGGAGACACAGGCAGAGGGAGAAGCACGCTCCATGCTGGGAGCCTGATGTGGGATTCGATCCCGGGTCTCCAGGATCACACCCTGGGCCACAGGCAGGTGCCAAACCGTTGAGCCACCCAGGGATCCCTCAAATAAATAAATCTTAAGAAAAAAAAATTAGTGGCTGTCTTAGAGAATGAGGGGCAAGCACCTACTAAGTGTGTTTTCTCTTTGTTGTAATGAATGAGTCACTGATTGGTAACTGGAATCGGAATTTTAAATTTCATAAAGACCTAAACTGAGCAAGATATTGAACATTCTCTGACTACAACTTGGATCTTTATGAAGTAGTATTTTTGCTTTTTAAAATTGAATTATGTTTTATAATCTAAGAACTATAGGCAACTATTAAGTTTCTCTTGGTTTTAAGCATTGTGTTACATTTTTTTCTAGTAAGGGTGCATTGATGAAAGCTTAAATTTCATAAATGGAACTTATGCCTTTTCTCTGACAAACATTAGATAAAATCAAGCATTCACAGAACAGCTATTTCTAATCATAACATGAAAATAAGTTTTTAAAAATTATAGCTAGATTATTTAAAACACTGACAATAAATTTAATCTGTGTAAGTGGTGGAGTAACTGATAAGCTAATGTATGTTGTGAGTAGCAATCAATGAACAGGATGAGTAAGTTGAGTTCCCTGACCTGTGATGGTGTAGCTTCTGACATCTGGCCTGATGGTTCTTTGAATTGGATTCTGGCCATTTGCTGGGATGGCATCAACTTGGAAGCCGGTGATTGTCTCGGTCTTGGTTCTCCAGCTAATGGTGATGGTGGTCTCGGTAGCATCTGTCACCCGGGCCCTTCTTGGAGGGCTGACATCTGCACAGATCAAAACTAGAGATGAGTGCCTGGCTAACTCACTTTGATAAGGTTTTGATATTCTAAGCATTTCTTTACTATAGACCAAATATATCCATTTCTACACATAACTAACCATGTATAGATTTTTCTCCTGCTGCATTCAGAGAGAGAGCTTGATGGGAATTAGAAAATATGAAAAGATTCACCTCACGTACCTTTTTTTTAAAACTTTTTTTTTTTTTTTAACTAAAAACCTTTACAGATACTACCAGTGGTTCCCAAGTCTGGCTTTATGGGATCTACAAATACCTCAATAAGTGTGTTAAAGTTATTAATTTGTTAGGATATAAAATATGTGTAGCAGGAGTTACAATGATATGTCCGGCCAGCAATAATATATGTATGTATACGTTTTGTTGGTAAAGTGGTCTTTTTTATAGGGCTTCATTTTTTCTCTCTCAATGTATGCAATGGCATCCATATATTATAGATGAGGAAACTTTGATATTTTATGTGATTTCTGAAAGAGCATAGTATACGGCACAAAACTAGATTGCAGGCCCAGTTTCGTCCAATACTTACTGCACTATTAAGGTACAGCAGAAGCCAGTGTGTCTTTCCCAAACATCATGAAAACAAGTTCCAACATGTAGAGCATAAACTAGGTGTCAGTCCTAGTTCCTAACACTAACATGGTAACGTTTTGAAGTGATTCCATTTACGTGCCAGTATGCCAGCTTCTGGAGGGGCGTAAAAGGTGACAGTGGTAAAAAGATGGGCAGGCAAAGCGGTTTCCACACTGGGAATCCTATTAATTTGGTGATCTAGAAAATCATCTACCATTCTTTAATTTTTGTTTATGGAGAATGTTTGTTGATTACTCACTCTCCAGAGTAGTGACAACTCCCTGAGCCGGTCTGCTTGTCAACGTGTCCTTAAGGGCATAGACGCTCACTTCATATTTGGTGGCCACCTAGAAAGAAGGACACGGTAAGCTTTAGCAACATGATCTTCGGAAGCCCAGGTGTTTTCACTATAGCACCAGAAAAACACAATGGTTATAAAAGAAAAAAATAAACTGGCACAGCATTATAAATTCCTAGATGAATTTCATTCCTACACTGCAGATGATCAACAACACATGTAAATTCTAGGAATTTAAAAATGTGCTTAGGGAAAAAAAAAAATGTGCTTAGGGGTTAATACCAAGTAAGCTATAACTTACATAGTTACACCGAGCTGATTTAAAATGGGGAAAATAGGTATTAGCCTGTTTTTCTCCTTTATGATCTGACAAGTGCCAATCATGAATCTGTCTGACCATGGAGAGGCAGAGAGAATATCCTATCTCTGAATACTCTTTCTGTCATTTCTTCTGGGGTTGGCCTTATGTTAAGAAGTACATCAATTTCCTAGATTCCGGGCTAGTTTTCCACATGCGTGTCTAAAAGGATTAAAAACGTTTCACTGGAGGGAGGGTCAGGCAGGTTGGTATAAACTGGAGAATACTCCTTGCCAAGGTAACAAAGCTCAGAAAATGCATAACCAAAGTGGATTTATGCATCCAGCCTATGGACATATGAATTGCCTCCCACCCCCACATACACTCATAAAACCATTTAAAAATATATAACATGCATATATACTTAAAGAGCTGTGTAAAATCCAACGCGATTTATAAAAGTCCCACCCAGACAGTCATCTGGAAGAGCTTAGGTCAATACAGAGAATTCTACTTGATTATTTGATGGCAGAGGCAAAGAACACAATTAGATTTACTATATTTTGTCTCTGTGACTTTCACACTGTGAAAGAGAGGCACTACAGTTGATCCTTGCACAATGTGGGAGTAAGGAGTGCTGACCCCCTGCACAGCTGAAAATCTGCTTATCACTATTGACTCCCCCCAAACTCAACTAGTAAAAGTTGTACTTTTACTAGATGTGGTCAACTAGTACTGTTGACCACAAGCCTTACTGATAAATATAGTTGATTACCACATACTTTGTATATTATTTCTATTATATACTGTATTCTAACAATAAAGCAAGCTAGAGAAGGAAAATGTTATTAATAAAATCTAAAAAAGAAAAAATACATTTATAGTCCTGTAGTATAAAAAAAAAAATCAGTGTATATACGTGGATCCACCCATTCAAAATCACGTTGTTCAAGGGTCAACTGTACTTGATTCCCATGGAAAAGGGCACTTCTTACCATGAGTCCTGACACAACCACAGAGGAGCTGTCAGGAGCAAGGTTGATTTCTTTCATTGGTCCTGTCTTCTCCTTGGGGGTCACCCGCACTCGATACCCAGTGAGCTGAACATTGGGTGCTGTCCACTGGGCGGTCAGGCTTGTTGGTGTAACCTGAGTGAACTTCAAGTCAGCTGGTGCAGGAATGGCTGTCGGGATGGTCATTGGTTAGAGGTTATCTTATAGGAACTGAGGAAAGGGAAAATAAAAGTGAATTCCAAGGAGTAGAATAAACTGTGCTTGTTTGGTTAGGTGGGTTCCCTGGTCAAGCGAAGATTCAGCATGAGAAAGTACAAGAGGGGATACAAAATAAAGAAAATGTTTGCTGAAAAACTGGGTTTTATATCCACCAATTCTCAGAATCACTGGAAGCACTTGGGTAAATGCCAGAAGTCTAAGTAAGAGACTTTAGGGTTTAAAAGTAATTTTTTGTTTTTGTTTTATTTTGGGGTTTTTTTTTTTTTTTTTTTTGCCTTCCCTTAAAAAATAAAAACAAAAAAAAATCAAAATGACTTATTGGCATTAGGACTGATCTTCCATTTGTATGGAAAGATGAGCAATAGCCCTTTTCCTAGAAAAATGATCTTTGTATGGAAAACCATTTCACAGTATTCCAACCCCCAAAAGATAGAATTATGTTTTTATCCTCTTTATTTGAACCCCACAGCAGAGAGTGCTGCTAAATCTGAAGTATTCTCTGTGGTGCAGCATGAGAAGAAAATTGGCTCACAACAGAAGCAGAAAAGAGAAGCAAAGAGCAATAATACGGATAGTCACCTCCAGGGTTTATGCTGTCACAAGGACACAAATTTAGCATTCCACTCTGCTTCAGAAACAAAGCACAAGCGGATAAAGTATTGTGGAAAGCATTTGCCCTAAACTCTTTCCTATGCGTCCGATTCTCAGTCCTTTAAGCAAACCACACACCAGCACATGATATCTAACCAGAGAAGGAAGGTCTTACCTACGTGTTCTCAGAATCATGCTGCTAAGAAATGGCCCAGTTTGGATTCCTTTTTTAGAGTAAGCTCTAGGATGCCAAACTTCTTTCCTTTATGCACAGTGGGTGTAACCACAGGGAGTCAGGGTTCAGGAAACAATCCACAATTTTAGGATCATCTTTGAATATCTTGCTTTATGGCCTTAAACCAAACCACTCTAAAACTTCCCTTTATTAGACTGTATCTGAGTATCACCTAAACTTTATTGTGCATGACTATTCCTTTCTAAAGAGGGTCTTGTCTTTCCTAACAGAGGGACCGTTCTTTCTTTCTTTTTTTCTTTTTTTTTTTTAACCCCCTTACAGGGACTCAATAGCCCGATATAATTAACTCATTCAGCAGGGCATAAAGCCACGGCGCCCGTGAATACCCAGCGGTGGCAGTGAACGATATACCTGTGGACTGGGTTCCAATCAGGGGCTGGCTCTCCATATCATCGTGCAAGGCAACCACACTGACTGTGTACTCAGAACCCGGCCTGAGGCCTTGCAGCTCTGCAGTGTCTTCTTCACCATCAGGTGCAGGGAATAGCTCATGGATTCCATCCTCAGGGCTTGAGTAGGTCACCCTGTACCTGGAAACTTGCCCCTGTGGGCTTTCCCAAGCAATTTTGATGGAATCGACATCCACATCAGTGAATGCCAGTCCTTTAGGGCGATCAATGTCTGTTAGGCAAATTAATGGTAAGAGGTTATGTGAAAAGCAAGTTGTGAAATAAGCATTTTTATAACGTGCAAAGCAGTTCTGCAGATATCATTTTCTTTGATGAATTAAATTCCGATTAACCCACTCTCAAATGGAAAATTACTTGACACCTGATTAAGTTTCTTTTGGTTTAGAGAAGATTTAATGTTACATCACTTATTAAAAAGTAGGTGTATGTGAGCCACACAGACACCCTGCAAAATGTCCCCACAATTTATTTGTATCAATTTTACGATATTCTACCAAGATTTGTTTTGGCAGTGTGATGTTAGTCTCATAGACCTGGATTTTCTATACCTTGGAAGTGGTAAGGTTGATTTTCAATGTTAGATTCTGATCATCATAATCTTTCTTGAACTCTTCTCTCCCCCCTCTATTATTTACATTAAACGCTGCTCCGGACAGTTTTCCAAATGCTCCAATCATAATAGCTTCATGAAGCATGCTGCAATCAACTTTACCATCCAGTCGTAGAAAAGAAGGTCCAGGCAAAATATTTTGTGGATTTGCTATAGGCAAATAAGATTCTGCTGAGGCCATATGAGCAAAAGAAATTCCAAGCACAGCAACCATGATAGCTCAGCTTCTTTCCCTGTATGTTCATTGCTTGGCACCAAGAAGGAAAAATGTTTGTAAAGGGCTCAGCTCAAGATGATAAACTAACCAAGCTGGGTTTTCTCTAGGTGTACTTGCAAAAGACATGCAGAGGGCATTCAGATGCCTAAGAACAAAACTGACTTTGAAAATGAGAAATAAGCATTGGTTACGTACTGGTTACTGCAGTTTGGACCAGAGGCTGACTCTCTCCGTTTCGATTCTGAGCATAGACACTGACCACATACTCCACTGTGGGCTGCAAACCTTCAATGGTCATTTCTGTTTGATCTGCAAAGGGAGTGAAAAGTAAATGCAGCGTCTGTGTCATCCACTGGAAGGCCAGCTAAGTGACTTCCCGAGTTCAGTAAGAAATGCCTGGTGGCCTGGAATTTTCATGTGTAGAATTATCATGAAAACATGGAAGAGTCAGATATGGATTTCTCTTGGACAAATATGTTCATTGCTAATACAAACTGCCTTACTGGAGTAAAGTCCACCCAAAGGATACACTCTAAAATTTAATATGATGTTTCCAACAACGAATGAGGCCGCTCTTGGGGGAAAAAAAAGAAAATTAGTTGGACTTTAAAGATACTGCCTTAGGATCCTAACTTTACCAGGATTTTCTATAAAAACAAAAACAAGGGATCCCTGGGTGGCGCAGTGGTTTGGCGCCTGCCTTTGGCCCAGGGCGCGATCCTGGAGACTCGGGATCGAATCCCACGTCGGGCTCCTGGTGCATGGAGCCTGCTTCTCCCTCTGCCTGTGTCTCTGCCTCTCTCTCTCTCTCTCTGTGTGACTATCATAAATAAATAAAAAAAAATTTAAAAAAAAAACAAACAAGAGCTAAAAGGATCTTAAAAAGGCCACCTCTCTCCTTTGTGTGCACGACTCAACAAAACCACAAAGAGAGAGCTAATAATGCAAGATGTCCATACCATCCAACAGAACTCTGCGTGTAAAATCAGAAAAGCACTTACCCTAAAAATTCTACTGTGGCGGGAGTCTGTAACAATCTCGAGCCCTGAATTTACAATCGGGAAAACTTGGGCATATGATATGAAAATGGACAGCGCTCAGACCTAGGTGGCCATTCATTTTAAAAAGCATTCTGCGTGGCCCTCTTCTGTTTATCTTGATGTATGTGAGACACTGGCTATTCTTACCTGGACCTGCAGTCTTAGTTTTTGATGGTCCGGGGCCATTTTTGGGAGTAGTGGTCACTCTATAACCAGTGACGGGAGAACTGGAAGGCAGCCACCTGACACTAATACTGTTGTCCTGAACATCAGTCACTTGCATCTGGGATGGCTTGTCAATTTCTACAAAGAAAAACAAGGAGAAACCAGTGAAGCCCCAGTCCAGGAGGCAAGAGCGGACAAAGCTTGTTTCTAGTCCTGGTAGGCACAGGGAGATCTCTTATTACCATTAATTACCATGAATGACTCCCCGGTGTTTTTGTTTTGTTTTTTGCAGAAGCAGGGAGATTGCCTTGGGGAGGTGGGGTGTGCATTTAGATACCATTACCTACTTTCCAGGTGCCTGTTTCATTCACAAAGAAACTATATTCCAAATAGGCATTTGTCTTCTTACCTTATCAACTCATTCATTCATTCACTAGCAAATGTTATTGAACACCCTTTAGGCCTCTATGCCTATCTCTATTGTAGGCACAGACTATATCCAGTTACAAAACAGACGACATCTCAGCCCTTTGTGGTGCTTCTTTGTATATCTGGCTCAAAACTCTACAAGCTGCCTGTGCTGCTTCATCTTTTTTAACAAAGGAAAGCGACTCCATCCACCATGAGAAAAATATATTGGGAGAACACTGCAAGACTATCTGAGTAAATACTCGTCTGTCTACCCAGCGGAGGAGTCGGTACCTGTTCGGTAATCAATGGAAACTGGCTTGCTGCTTGCCGGGCTGTCTCCACGGCCAGTGACAGCATACACGGTGATAGTGTAGTCTGCTCCAGGTTTGAGGCCGCTGATGGTAGCTGTGGACTTGCTCCCAGGCACAGTGAACTCCTGGACAGGGCTGTTTCCTCCTGTGTGAAAAGGGGTCATTTCCAAGTGTGAGGGGCTGAGGAATAGTGGGGGATTGCGGAGTGATGACGTTGACATATTGAGACAGCATTTAGCCACACCTTTGATTATTCCCTTTAAAACAGTACTATTAACAGGGCCTTCATGGAAACATACTGATTTATGCATGTAGTGAACCTTAGTAAGTGTGTAAAAATTGGGAGAAAATTGCAGTTTAATGCTATTTTAACATTCCAGATTTCAAATGTCACTGAGTCGTGACATTAATATTAGAGGGAGAAAGAAGGTAAGGCCTCAACCCAAGATGGCATATATTGTATTCCTTTTTCAAAATAGTAATGAAATATATTCAGTTTAGATAAAATTTCGAAAATACAGGAAACTAAAAAAAAATACAAATCGCTTATCATTGCACCACTGATACTGTTTGTGAATTTGTAACTCTTTCTCAGCTCCATTGTTCCTCCTTAATTATTATACAAACAACTTTATACCTTGATTTTGCCACCAATTACAGCATACACATTTTTTTCACATATTCTTGAAAGAGACAAGGCTCCACTGAATGGGCTTGCCAAAGTCTCTTTAAATATGTATCCGCCCTTGAGCTATCAGGTTACCCACGCAGAATCTGACTTGATCAGAGTGACAGAGCATTTTACTAACACACCTGTTTCTCCATAGGTGATCCTATAATATCTCACTGTGACAGCAGGAGCATCCCAGCTAATCAATAGGCTGGTGGGGGTTGCAGCGATGACCTCTAGGTCCCTTGGAACATCAGAAACTAGAAAAAAAAAGCAAAAGTTTCCACATCTGTAACTTTCAAACGACACCCAGATTCACTCTTTGCTCTTTTTTTCAAATAACTGCCTTTATAATTCCTGCATATAAAAATGTAAATATTATACAAAATTAGCAGAATGAAAAATCATGAAGAATTTAAAGGTAAAGGGTTAAGGAGGCAATTCAAATTGTGATAAAATGGTTATTGCGAATTTATTGAAGCACCTTTTTCCTTCTACTTTTTATTTTGAAATTTTTTAAAACAGGGGCACCTGGGGTGGCTCAGTCGGTTAAACATCCAACCCTTGATCTCAGCTCAGGTTTTGATCTCAGGGTTGTGAGTCTGAGCTCCATGCTGAGCATGGAGAACACGTAAAAAAAAATTAAAACAACACAGAAGTTACAAAAAGAATATATCCCCTTTTGGGCACTGGCTAATTGGCAACATTTGCCACATTTGCTTGTTTCTCTTCCTGTGTTTTTCTGTTAATCAATTTGAGACCGAGGTATAGGTATCATGATGCTCCTTCTCCCCTAAAGACTTCAGCATCTGTCTCCCAAAAATACTGACACCATTTCATTAAAATAATGCTTGTTTGTAAGGGAACTTTGAAATAGGGATTGTCTTATTTAATATCTTGAATAATAAAACTTTGGGTATTAGAATTGTATAACTACCTAAATCTGGTGAGACATTTTTGGTGATAAATTATCTGCAATATAGTCTAAGAAGATTTTCTTAGATATTAGATATTAGATATTAGAAGATTTTCTCCACATATTCTCTCACTTCTCTCTCCATGCCTCCTAACTACAATCTTATTTTTTTAAGAGATGATGACTCAGACAACACAAAGCCGTTTCACAGAAGATCCCACCTGCACAGAAAGTCCTCTGAGTTTCTTGGCAGACCAGAAAACAAGTTACCTGTTGACTGTTGGCCAATCAAGGGAGGACTCTCTTCTCTGCCATTAAGAGCAATGATGCTGACCACATATTCTGTGCCCGGATTGAGGTTGGTGAGGGTGATGGAATTCCGAGAGGGAGGCACTCGATCCTCCCGAGGTCTTCCACTGGTATGCTCTGGATGATGGCGAATACGATAGCCAGTGATCGTGGCTCGAGGAGCAATCCAATGGACAGTGAAAGAGTTGGCAGTGATATCAGAAAAGTCAATGCCAGAGGGGGAATCAAGACCTGTTTTTCCCACCCGAGGGAAGAAAAAGACATCACCAGGTTAGGAGCTGAGGAAGAACGTAGGGAAGGTAACACACAGGAAGAGTTTCTGTCCTTTCTCATTAGCACGACAGATTGCCGTAAACCTCAGGTCATGACGCACTGATTCTAAACCACACATACATTTCAAAATCATAAACTGACCCAGTTAAAATGGCCAACTCAAGCTTTCTCTTTTCTTTTGCTAAGTAATACAAGTGATTTATATGTGTTGTTACCCAAGGTTTCTGCATCCCTTTTGAAGACAGGTGTCTAAGATATTCTGGGAATTACTTTCAAATGCTTCAGTGTTCAAGTATTCTGTTTCTATCCTGTAAATGTGTCTCTCAAAATAAGGCAAGATATGCTCACTCTCAAGTTAAGTGTTTGGTTCTCAAAGAAGCCTTTTGCATTCAAGAGGGAATTGACAGGTCAACAGGGTAGTAATAATGCCAAACATAAAACTCTCAAAAACTAAAAAAAGACATCATCCTAGACAAATCACAATGCAGGTAAGCCCTCATGAGTCGAAAATGTAGCGTACTGCAGAAAAAGTAATAAGAATTGAGAGTTTATCTCAAATTCAAATCACTTAATTTCTTTGGGCCATCCAGAAAATTTTTATTGTAGTATTAATAAATTGAAATATCACAACTCCTTTTTGGAACCAAGTGAACAATGACAAATAAATTAATGGATATACCACATAGCATTTTTTTAAAAGGGAAAAATTAATAGAATCCCTCATGTTAAAGAAGAAATGTAATATTACGGGATTCGATTCAACTTCCTTATATAGCAAATGGATATTTCATCAAGCAGAAAAAAGTAGATAAACTTGTTGGCTTAGCAAAGAAGGGACAAGACTTCCATGACAATGACAGTGTTGGGTCAGGCTTGAACAGAGCCGCCTAATAAGAAGGAATGTTCACCATCTCTAAATGATAAAGATTATATTGTTCTTGGGAGATGTTTTACAAGGATAGACAACAAAGTTTCTGGACTATTTGGGGTCCTCTTTGGAAACAGAGTATAATCTTAGTGACTAAAAGTCAGGGTAATACTTGCAGAAGGGTCATTTCATTTTTAAGACCAGTGATCAGAAAGTAATGATAAGGCTATAAGCACACTGCCACCCCAAAAATGGAGATGTATTTTCAGAAGCAGCATTCCGTTTTGCTCTTGAAAATTGGTAGGTGAAGCTGTTTGATCAGCATCCTGCTAACATGACCCACCTGTTTTCTGTCTTCCTCTAAGGGGTGTGCTCTCGTGCTGTTCGTACACACTGGAGACACTGACCAAATATTCCGTGCCAGGCAGGAGATCTGAAGAGGCAAAGGGGACTTATTTTTAAATCGTGCTCAAAAGCATGAAAAACCAAAGCACCTTTAGGACTATTTCAACTGATAAAATAAAATACACCACCGTTTGGTCCTGTAACCTACTTATACTGATGTGAATGTTGCTCCCTGGAGGTGGGCTGCAATGAGGTGATATGGAAAGGTCACCTTGCCCTCTGACATCTCTGAGCCCTGCCCTCAGATGCACCCCTGAGAGGACGATTCAGCTGGTCTGCAATAAGATGGTTGCTGCCACACAGTATTATCTCTGTCATCCACTTAATAGTACATCTGTTGAGGGCACGTGATGATAGTGACCCAGGCTCTGTGGATTATCATTGACCCGGCACCAACAGCCATAGGAAGCAGTTTGCTACTATTTGAAGCAGACTTGTGGCCATACAAGAAACTGCAAATATTTAAAGTGTACAGTTTTGACAGGTTTTGGCATATGTGTGAATTGTGAAACTATCGCCACATGCACGACAATGAATGTGTCCTCACCTCCAAAAGTCTCGTTTTACATACGAGAGGACAGAGGCACAGAGAAGTTATCTTCTTTGACATACTTGCCTGAGATCATAAAGGATTTGACCCAGGCCAAGACGAGCGGTCTCAATAATTAACCTTGACTGAAAAAGAGTCATAGTCCACGTTTGCTTCTGCCACACTGAAGAACAGGATACTTTAAAACATTACCTATGCTTTCCTGAGTATCCTTTTCTCTTGTTTTCAAGTTCCCCAAAAAGTACAGAGTAAGGTTTTTAACCTTTGAATTCTTCCTCCATAGACCCCGTTCCCCTCCATACCATTTCTGTAGAGGTCGCCCCTCAAGGTTTGGATGCTTGGACTCTACTTTCCTTATTCTCCTGCTTGCCCAGGGGTGATTTACTGGAACCACTAGAGACCTTAGTTGCTTCATCTATAAAACTGGGTAATAATGGCTTCTCAGGGAGGGGAGGGGGGCGGCAGGAAATGGCTACTTTGCAATCTAGAGCAGGATCTAGAATAAAATCTTAGAACACATGACGAACATGTGACCAGTCAGCTGAGGCGGACAGTGGTCCTGCAGCAGGGGCTGTGTACTGAGTGATGCTTTGACTACTGACTCCAGAGTGCTCCAGAACAGAAACAATAGCCCCGATGATATGCGGATATAAGGATGTCCTCATCCTAAGTCATGAAATGAGAAGCCAAGACTATAAGACTATGGTCATATTGAGCTGCCTTTTCTGCTCTAAAATGTCTGCAACATAGAGGATGTTTCCAGACCATCCTTTGCTAATGTACCTAACTGTGAGCTCCTTCTTTCCTCATGGAGAAACCTATGCTGCTCTCATGTGTTTATTTTACTGTTTCAGTGAGAAGAACGAGAAGGGACATTGACAGGCAACACAGCATCGTGTCTCAGCCTCCTCTTTTCTTTAATCAACGATGTCTATTTCAAAAAGGTAGGATCTAGAAAGACACAGCTTCCATAAATGGTTGCTGTTTTCCTAGGTCCTCAGCCTTCAGAGAAATCCTGCCTACAGATTCTTTCTGAAGTACCAGTTACACTTCTGGTTCCTTCTTCAAAAAAGTGTCCTGATCTATCCTGAGTAACAAGCCACTGTTTCCAGGCTTTCAAACGCTAGAGATTACCTGCTTGATGCTTTTTTAAAAAAAGAGAATTAAACAGATATGGTGACACTATTTTCAATCCTCATTGTTTCTCTCTCCAAACATTTAGATTTAGTCAGACATTTTTCTCTTGACATTCGTTTATTTTTATGTGCTCATCTGGAAGCAAAACTTGTTTGAAGGCTTCGAAATTCACTGCTGGTGTTTTTCTACTATGATCTTTAAAAAGTTATAGATCTCAAAAATACATACGTGAAAATAGCAATAAACATGACATCTTTCAAAACGTACAGAGCTGCACAGCAGATTGGGAGTTTAGCTCACCATCTTGTAGCTGTCTTGATTTTTTTAGCTGCTCATACCTGAGAACTCGGAATTCTTTTCTCAGGCTCTCACTTAGCATTTATTGAACAGATACAGGTGACTGCTTACTTGTTAAGACCACTACGTTGTCTGAAGGAGAGATTGACAACTCCGCAACATCTTCCTCGTTTTTCACAGGTGAATAGCGCACCAGGAAGTTGGTCAATTCAATGGATGGAGGTGGGGCCCAGGTGACACGCATAGTGTCTGGACCAATATTGGTGAATCGCAGGTCAGTAGGAGGCGGGACAGCTGGTTTCAAATAAGAAGGAAGACCGGGTTAAAGTAATTTTAAAACTAAAGCTAATAAAAATAGCTGGAAAGGTAAACACAATATTTCATGCATAAAGGAAATGAGTCATTATCATGCAAATAGTCTAAGTCTAATCTAAATCACAGTGAACTACTGTTAAAAATAAAACACTACTCACAGTACTGTTAGGCCCCTTTAACCTTTCTGCCATCAGTACATATCAAAGAATAATTTTAATCTACGTTCAAATATGTGGAATTTTAAGTACATTATTAATACCACCGACAGTTATTTTATCCCAGGCTGAAGAGGCTTAAGTTGCCACACAGCAGAAACACAGCAGTACTTTCCAAAGAAACATGCACACAGACAAAAAGACAAGAGGGTCCTAAATTTCCCCTGACACGAGGTGACTACAGCTACTGGCATCGCTACAATCCCACTCCGTGAATTCTACCTACAAGTGAAAAGTTTCATGCAAATTGGTTCTCAGCATGTTTCTTACCATGCAGGGCAGAGAACCTTGGTGATGTTGCATGCTCGGCCCCAGACTGGTTAAACAGGAGTTTCTTTACCTGGCCGTGGCAAGGCAGTCCACTGTGCTCCAAAGTTTCTGTTTCTCCTATGTCAAACCAACCCCCTTCCAATCCACCCTAAATTTGATCGGGTTTTTAGTCAACTACGAAGCAGGAACATGGGAGGGTTTACCAAAGAGGAGAAGTAAGAGCATAATGGTACAATTTGGAACTACATTTCTTATGAACTGGTGCTCATGACCCAATTTGGTATTCGTGTAAGATATGTTTAGAAAAAGCTCCAGGTCTGCAAATTCATTTAACCTTTGCCATTTTGGATTGAGCAGATTCGATCTCTCTAGCTTTCTGCACACTTGTGGTTTAAATGAAAGTGTATCTTGCACATGCCTCTGACCACTGAGTTGAGCAGATACATCCAATTCCTTACCCCCAACCCCAACCCACTCTCCTCTCTTGATCGCTGGCAAATTGCTGGCTTTTCCAGTGAAACATCCATATTTAACCAGAGTGACTGGTGGCAGCATGCAACACCCCATCCATGTCTCAAACACAGAAGTTTTCAAAATTCACCCGTTTGCTGTGTCAGTGTAGTAGGGGCACTCTCTCCGCCATTAATGAGAGTGATAACGCTGATGTCATAGTCAATGCCCGGTTCCAGCCCTGTAACTGTGTAGTATCCTACCGAGGAGTCCACAAAATCTTCAAAAATAGGGATACCTTCTCCTGCCGCAACTACTGTGATGCGGTACCCAATAATGGTGGAAGAGTTTAGCGGGGTCCACCTCAGGCCGATGCTTGAATCGGTTATATCAACAAAGCTTAGGTCAGTGAGTTGGGGCACCTCTATTGAGTTACAAAGTAAAGGGGGGGGGGCAAAAGGAAGATAGAGGCAAAAAAGGAAAAAATAAAGCAGTGTACATCAGGTTACTAGTGGCAAACTTGACAGAATGTTAAAGCAATGATGGTAATATGCGATCTTTGCCAAATTTTCTGAAAAGACGTTCTAAGCATCATGAATATAGTTTGCTTCCCTGGGAGGATAAAACAGGTTACAGTATTCTTAAGGGATTTTCTTACATTTGAAAAGTGTCTCTAAACAGTAGAGTGTGAACCTCTCAGGTTCTTAAAAATTACAGGCCTGTTTACGATGTCAAAACCATTCTTAGAACCTAGACATGATATCTGTAATAAGCATCTGCAATTTTTTTTTTTTAAAAAGCCAAAACTTTTTTAGTAAGAAAACAGAGCTTGCATGAAGAAGGCTAAAAAAAAAAAAAAAAAAAAAAAAAAAAAATCGGCCGGTGAGTTGTCTTTGTTTTCCCATAGAAAAACTCATGACAACATTATGGCCATACGCATTATGAATGCATCGTGTGAAATGTGCTGTTCAAAAGCACATTCAGGAGCAAGACAGATAGACTTGAGTCCAAGACCACTGCCAATATTTTGCTGCACTCATAATCAAAGTTATTTCATCAGCATTAATAAAAGCATTCTAGCAAACAGTGCAGAGGAGAACACAATCTGTCCAATGCTTTCATTCTGTCACAATCCAATTTTGGACAAATAACAAACCTATCCCTATAGGTCTTTTCAGGGTTGCCTTTCAGTCCACAAGAAAGAACAGCTGAAGGCGTAGCCTTTCTTGGTCTTTTTCAGTTTTATAAAGAGAAAGGATTTGAAACTGCAAGACGAAGAACTGGACGTGTCAACCAAGTGCTATTTTTCAATGCTCACATATGGAGACAGGTACGATTTTATAGACAGCTGTTGAAGATTGATATAGACTGTAAAATCAGGGACAAATGTACCGATGGGATGCATTTACCATATTACTTTTAGCCTGTCAGTACTGAGGACGACACATGACATCATTTTAGTAATATTTCCACGTGAGCGGACAGTACAGAGTTAATGCCATGGTTGCCACTCCATTACATACCCATCGCAACAAACAGCATCCTGGTGAGGCACAGACAGTAAAGCAGTGTTAACAGCAAGCATTTGTCCAAACAGTTGCTTTGACTTCATGGTTTTGGAGAGTGTGGTTGGGAGGTCAGAACTAATCCCAAATGTACTTGACACACTCAACCACCTGGGGATTAAGACATTAATCCCCACTCTCATCGAAACTGCCACTCGTAGGATAACAGTTTATTTTTCCATTACCTGGGATGATGGTATCAGAGATAGGGACACTTTCCTTGTCATCTTTAACAGTGTAAACACTGACATTGTACTCCAGGCCAGGACTCAGGTTTTCAAAAGTGCAAGAGCTCTGATCTGCATGGACCACTTCTTCCAAAGAATATCCCTGTTGGCCATTTGTAGGGGTGGTGGTAATTCTATAACCAGTAATGTCTAGAGAAAACAGAAAGGAGGAAGTTACTGCATCAAGCATTTGTGACTCAGGGCATATTAAGCTGGACTCCAATGATGGACCCACAATGGGGAAAGAAGGAAGACTCGGCATTTATTGAGGGTTCTCCTGTTGTTCAGTGCTATGACAGCCCCCCCCCTTTTTTTTTTAAAGATTTATTTGTTTATTCATGAGAGACACAGAGAAAGAGAGGCAGAGACATAGGCAGAGGGCGAAGCAGGCTCTCTGCAGGGAGCCTGATGTGGGACTGGATCCCAGGATTCCGGGATCACAACCTGAGCCAAAGGCAAACGCTCAACCACTGAGCCACCCAGGTGTCCTACAACAGCCCTTTGAGGCAAATAGTAATATCCTCAGTTTAAAGAAAATCTTGGGACACGGGAGTGATTACCCAGGGCTTGCCCTCTGATACATCCCAGGCTTACCTGGAGTAGTGCTCCTCTCCCAGGAGACGGTGAGCACTCCAGTGTCAGGGTTTGCCTCCAGGTGCAAGTTTGTTGGTGGAGACAATGCTATGCAGAAAAAAAAAAAAAAAGTTAAAGCTAACTTCCATAGTCAAGCACTTGACCTATAGAAAGGTTTTTTTTTTTCTTTCTTCTTTTCCTTCCTTTCTCTCTCTCTCTCTTTCTTCCTCCCATCTTCTCTCCCTTCCTTTTTCTTTCTTTCTCTTCTTCCTTCCCTCCTCCCTCCCTTTCTTCTTTTCAAGAATCAGTAAAAATAGAGAAGCTATACTATGAAACCATAGTGAACAGCAATTCTCCAAGAGCATTTCCTTTTACAGTTAATGATTTTGCAATACTATCAAAATTCTTTCGCCTTGCCAGTTCATAAATATTCCTGACGTGGAAAGAACAGTTCTGGTGGCAATGAGTATACGACATAAGTTGAACTTGCCACTCCAAATTTAGAAATAGCCAATAAGTTAAGTAGGGATGGGATCTTTCCCTCGTGCCATTATCAGAAGCAAAAAGTGATATTAATATCTAGCTATGTTAAAAATCAGAACAGTTTTAGAAACTAAAAGAGACAACTCCTCTTACGTGTCACCACTTTCTTTACAATTGGAGTATCTCTCTCTTGTCCGTCCCTCAGGACTGAGATGGTGTAAACGTATTCCACACCGGGAGTCAGGCCAGACACAACAATGCTTCCCGAGTCTGAAGTCACTTCTCGTGGTGCTTCCCCTCCCTGGCTTGGTCGTACACCCAGCTAGAAGAAGGAAAGCAAAATAAACACCAAGGACAAGTATTTCCATAGCTGGATTACTGCTGAGAGGTTGTGGTTATGCTTTGTATAATGTGAACTCCTGTGCACACTGCGACTTCAGTAGGGGATGAGTTGGGGCCTGCCTTTATTTAGCTCTTTTGGAGATTTTAGCTGGAAATTCCTCGGACTGGGGGGCAAGGTGGAAGAGGTGTCTTCCAAAACCGCATTTCATTGGCTTGTCATGGAAGGTTCCAGAAAAATGTCATTACATGCTGTTTTGCTTGATAAATAATCTCCCAATATAAACCAGAAGTACATAGGGGCGTTGGGCCACAGGGCAGTTCATTTCTATTTTCTTTGCTGCTGGAAGAAATCCTCCAGCACTCTCTTTAATGAGTTATGAACATTCAATTTAAAGGTAGCAGCCCCTTTAACATTTTGTACTTCAGAAACATGCCTTTTGAAGAAGTATGTTCACAGCTTACACTGTAGGACAATATATTACAAAAGAAGAATTAAAATGAATGTGCCCATAATTTTCAATTTTTTGGTATTTTATTTCAAAACCTAGGTAATATTGTCTCATCAAACAGTATTCAACTGTAGAGATGTCCTTTGTAGGTTATAAGGCTTCTCTGAAAGTCAGAATGACACGATTAAGGGAAATTTAAAACGGCAATCTTCAAAAGGGCTCTCTCTATATTTAAGTAGCATAATCATCAATATGGCTATTTGCATATTTCAAAAAAGAAGTGACCTTTGGTGTATTTTTTTAAACATGCAATCATGGGGATTTAGTCTTGATTTTCAATTATAATAAATATTTCTCTCCCCATACTCTAAATGCCAAAGAAAGGAATTCTTTTAAGCATATTCATTTGTATTCATCACTTCCCTAATATCATGACTTTAAAGAACATGAATCCAGATATCTACAGGGAAGACCTTAATCTTAACTTCTATTAAGAGATTCACCCAAGGGGCTTTGAACAAGTGGAGATGAAACCGATTGGACTAAAATGTGATTTTTAAGTGACTCTGAGTTTAATTGGTCTCCCTAAATTGGTTTTCGTGAACTTGTTGACATCCATTTAGAACAACACCACAAATGGCATTTCCCTATGTATTTTAAAATGCAGTCCCCTGGGGGAAAGGCTGGAGAAAATCACATCACAGCAACGGTTCCATACTAATGTTCTATCCTTTGCAAAGCACTTCCACAGCCTCAGTCCAGCCCTCCAGCCATTCACTGAAGCAACGGGCACGTTATATACCTGGACGGTGCAGGCCGAGAGGCGCAGACGGAGGCAGCTAACAAAACCCAGGTCTGCTGACTCCCAAACATCCTATTTCCACCACATCCAGAAACACGAGGGTACTTTGGGGCTGTTATCACAGGAGATGAGGAACATCTGCAACTTACCTTAAAACCAATCCTTGGAGCAGGGGTCCATGTGATCACAATGGTGGTCTCGGTGACCTCCGTGTTGTAAGGTGGAATGGAGCTGAGAGGCTGCACTGTGAACCAGAATCGATACACATGGTCAAACCTTGGAATCACAGATGATGCTACCGAACATTCAGAGCAAGTATTTTCATGGAGAGCCTCTTTTTACCCAGCTAGGGGCTCCTGAATGTAATAGCCCTCACTGGGTAGGAATCTGGAGTAGGTCCGTGGTTCCCAGTCTTTGATGCGCCACACAAAGTATCTGACACCTGGCTAACACGTAGGTTCTGATTCTGCAGGACCGACGTGGGGCTAGAAGTTTGCATTTCTGTGATGCTGATGCCAGTGATGCAAGTCCATGAATAACTTGAGTAACAAGGTCTCAGTAGGACCTCAGAGGACACTTTCAAGTCCTTGGATTCTTTGATTTGTGTCTTTTCATCAAGTTTGGGATTTAAGTTTAATGATGATAAATTTCCCTATGCAGTCAGTATAAAATCCCATTTGAAATGTAAAACTGGTCACCACAAATGGACTATCATTCTGCTTTTTCAATCATTAATTTATAAACAATTGTTAAATTATAGATGTGATCTTTAAAGAACTCTATGCTGAATTATTCCATAACAATAGTCAATTATTTTTGGCTGCAATGAGAAATACCATACAAATTTTAAACAAAACCTGCCACGTGGACATACTTCTAATTTCTAAAGATTCCTTAAACATGTGACTATCCTAGACCACATTGCAAAAATTTAGTACTCTGCCACTGGAATTAAGAATTATAACAAGTTAATTTTGCATCTCCTAGCATCCTGACCTCGCTGTTATTTCAGTGAAAGTATCACTTTAAAAAAAAAAAACAAGAAAATAAGAAAAATGAGCATGTGTACACAAAGTGAAGACAGACATTTGCAGCAGTTCTACAAACCTTATTACAGACTTAGAGTCTCTAAAATGTAATCGGCTGAACAACTCTATCTTGTAATAAAGGGGAATAAGCATTCCAATAACTGGCTGCTATGGGAAAAATGAGGTCTCAGAAGCCAAGACATTTGAACAGAGTGAGTCAAATTCAAGGGTTTCGAGTTGTGTTGCCAGCCCAGGTCACATGTTTGGTGCCTTCAAAATTCCTCCCTTTTTATGCCCCAACCAAATTCTGTGCCTACTGGGGCTGGGGGGTGGAAACTATTAAATGCACTCATGCTAAATTATGAATGACTGGGGAGATAGTTATCCTCCAGAGGTACCCCATGGAGATGAAAAGTCTTGAGACCCTGCTCACGCCTCAGCTGCAGTCACTTGTTTTCCCTTCGACCATGTGGGGATTTGGGCACCACTGCAATTCTCCTATTTGTCTCCCGGCTAGACTTTACTGTGTGCTTTTAAAAAATTGATTTGAAAATACTGTGTGGAGAAAAATCAAGTATGTGTGTGGGCTGCTCTGTAATAACTGCTCTAACGACTGACCTAGAGTTCTACTGGTTTAGTGAGCTGTTTCCTAACTACGTTATTATTTCAATGGTGTCTTCAGGGTGAACCAGGATGGGTGACCCATGGTGCCTTGCCAGAGTTTCTGAAATCACACACCACTTGGCTGCTGCTGACTTTGCCGAAATGCCATGGCTTTGCCCTATGGGACCATGTCAATGGGCACAAGAAACAATTCGGAGAACGAGCAGCTTCTTGCGTGGAACGTCTGTAAAAGCCACAACCTTTTCACCAATTACATTCTCTCCAACTCTCTTGGGCTTTAAGACTGGGTGTTTTCTATTGCTCGAGCCAGCCAGCTAGAATCTTCCCAAGTTTCTGATGATGCTCTCTGCCTGGGAAGACCATTACAGGAAAATCTCCAAACCACAAACCCACAAACTGATGTCAAACAAAGGATGTGACTGTAAGTATGAGTTATGAGTTCTGGAAGGTCTTGGTAGGTGAAGAACAGCCTGGCTGTTAAAGAAATAAAATTTGCCCTATTTATAAAAGAGTAAGCTGTATTTTCCCCAGAAACAGCAGCCCCCACCACCATTCCACCCTCACTTTTGCTTTTAAGAATTTAGCACAAGTTATAAAATCCAGAAAAGTTATTCCCAGAATTAAGCATGGTTAAGACAGTAAAAAGCTACAGAAACTTAACAGCAATTGCAAAAATATGCAAGCTCTACTGATGTTTACAGCCTCGGAGAGTACTTCAAGTTTAAATGAAGTTGTGGAACTGCCTACTTAAGTAGGTTTATTTAAATTGAAGCTTGGTTGAACTGCTTTCATTCTCATTCTTCCCTCAATCGCCTAGTCAGTGAATATTTTTGGAAGGTATGCTGTGTGCAAGGCACTAGGTTAACCTTTAGCCAATAAAATTAGTTTTGACAATCAGTGCCTTAACTCATATTTAATCATATTTTATATAAATACACTGTGCAGAGCATAAAGATAACATGTCCAATATATCAGTTTCCGAAAGTAATTGAAATAGTCGAAATTGAGCCACCATACTTATTATTTACTTAACAATACTTAATTATTAAGTATCATTAAAATGCTTTTAATTTTCAAAAATTAGATTATTGTTAGTATCACTAAAAATGCTTTTTTAAAAAAAAGATTTATTTATTTATTTATGATAGACCTAGAGAGAGAGAGAGGCAGAGACACAGGAGGAGGGAGAAGCAGGCTCCATGCCGGGAGCCTGACGCGGGACTCGATCCCGGGGCTCCAGGATCGCGCCCTGGGCCAAAGGCAGGCGCCAAACCGCTGAGCTACCCAGGGATCCCCAAAATGCTTTTATCCAACAACAGAAACTACATAAAACAGGTCTCATGTTAATGAGTGAAAAAGTAAAAATGCTCATTCGTAGAATTATATGTTATCAGTAGAAGGATAAATCTACCGATTTAAATCTAACTCATGAAGCGCATCTCTAAGAAATAGGTATTTATAAGAAATACAAAGACACTGATTTAATATTAATAGATTTTAGAGTAACACACAACATAATATAGCAAAATTCAAAGGTTAACTTACAAATGAAAAGCAGATTTTCCTTGCTGATAGTTAGCAACTACTTAAGAAAAAGACTTCCCTAGCCCAAAATCATACACCAAATTTAAGTAGAAATACATTTCTGGTAAATTATGAATTCTTACCAGGACAGGTTTGTAAAGAATTTTCTTTGGGAGGTAAATCCCATAGTTATTTACAGCAAAATTTATATTCACTTTTTCAAGGCTTCTTAACCTCCATATTTTTAAAGGCTTTTGGAAAAATGCAAACTAGTTCATAGTTGTAATATATGTTGAAAAGTACTGGGCACTTCTACAATTCAAAATGTCAAGTTAAAAATAATAACTGATGCTCAGCTAGAAATTAGGGGTCTCAATTCATTGTAATGTAAATGAGAATATTTTTAATAGAAATCAGTTTATGAATATAGGTCTTTATTGTGATGTAGATGTGCAGATTTAAGGCCACTTCCCATAAAGTGTCGTGACCAAAAACTGTCAGCATTCTTCCCTCTGTGGAACTTCAAGAGTAATTTAAGAAAGATGAAAAGAAAAGAAAAAAACCTATTCTGTTCTGCAGAAATACTTTAATCTGCTGCTGTCTCATAAAGAAATCATTTCCTTAGCTTCTTGTTCTATTGGTTTCCATTCAGTTGGTCAATGTTTTCATTCTACACTTACTGCTACCACTCAAAACCCATAGTAGCAGGATGTAGACATAGGTGCTGATTTTTTTTCCCTCACCTCAACTGGTATTTGGTATATTCATTTAATACAATAGCATTCGACTTTCAAATAACTGGGTGCTTTAAACCGTGTTACTCAAAGTGGTCCTGGAGGAGATAAGAAGCTTGGCAACATTTGAAATTTAACACACTGCTACCTTCATCAAGAAAATCTTGCTTCAAAAAACGACCAACTGAACTGAATACTGTGTTTCATGATTTATATGCAGCCACAAGCTCCTTACTGTCCAATAATAAATGGATCAAGGGGCTGGTCCGTGACCACATTTTGAGTAGCACTGTTTTAAATCTTCCTTTTTATTTTAACCTTGTATTAAGGTCTTTTAAGTTAACTTTTTAAAAATTTATATTCAATTTTCCAACATATAGTATAACACCCAGTGATCATCCCATCAAGTGCCTTCCTTAGTTAACTTTTTAAAAATCGGATGAAGCAGGGAGAGTGAAAATATAGGTAAGAATCTAGACATCACTAAGAAAAGACATGCAAACTTTGGCTTACGAGTGGTGAAGACTCCAGTGGCTTTGGGGCTCTGCTGGTTGCCTTTGACAGCCACAAGGGAGACAGTGTACTCAGTTGCAGGCTGCAGATTCCTCAAGGGGTACTGCGAGGCAGAGGGTCCCACGTTGTACTGCTTGGGGTGGCCTCCCCGGGTTGGGCCCACGGTCAGTCGGTACCCAGCTATCCGGGCCCGAGGTGGAGTCCAGATCACTAAGACAGTTGAGTCAGTTTCGTTGGCAAACCGGAGGTTAGTGGGAGCATCCAATTCTAGAAAAAAAGAGGAAACACATAAAGAAATATTTGACCCTCAGTAATGATCATACTGAAACTCAAAAAGCTTGACTGCATTTTCTAAAGTTTTCTTAAGGTTGAAGCTAAGTAAAACTCAAAACCTTGGAAATGTTGAGCCATTATGAAATGGAGTGCTACTGGAAACTTTGCAAAATTGTGTCAATCATGAGAAACTGCAGACTTTTTTTTTTTTTTTTGCTTTGACTTTGATCCTGAGAAAGTGGAATGTTCCAGCATGACTTTCCCATCACCCTCTAAAATTATACTAACATTATAGAGATAGTGCTATAAAAACAAAAACAATAACAAAAAGACCCCACTCATGAATGCCACAATGTGCTCTGAATCAAACAGGTTAAGAAAGGAGAGATAAGCCCAATAAAGGGAGGGCAAGATGAAAGGGCATCATCCTTGCCCCTTATGTTCCACTAGAAGGAACATAAAGAATATTGTCTGCATTTATTGAATGGATAGTCCTTTGCTAGAGAAACAAAAGTAATTTTCCCATGGTCCGTATTAGATAATACGAATTATTAGATAATAATTATAACATCTGTCAGAATCATGGTAGGACACTGGTAAGTGCACACTATCAGAAAAATGACACAAATTGTGAGTTTCCTTGAGTGTGATAACTAGCACTTTCTCTGCAGTAATTTAAAACCTTTATCCGATGAAGGAAATGCTGAAGAGGTAATCGAGTACAGAAGCTGAAAGAATAGGACTTGGGAGTCAAAATGGCAGAAATCTATATGGATTCCACTCAATTGCTTCCTAGCTTTGGGATTTCACAAGTTGCAGATTTTTGTGAGCTTCAACTTCTTCATGAATCCAATGCGGATAAGAAGACCTCTCTCATTAGGTCAAAAGAGTATTAAATGTCAGGACAATACTTGTAAGGAATGGAGCAGAGGCCCTGGTTCTTCACATGCAATTACTGTTCTAGCAACTACTATTCGTAAATAATTCTGCTATGAAAGGGTTAAGAGTGTACATTTGCAGTTTCATCTATATATTTTTAGTTACAAAAAAATAGACTCAAATTTACAATCCACATCTCTGCTAGCAAAGAAAATTAGGTTTTTTCCAGCCCTCCTCTCTTGGTGCCATTACAGGGCTACGTGTATTTGGGAAATGGTCACTGTTTAGCATCCATGGAGCTGGTCTCCGTTTGGTTTCAAAGTGTAATGTGATTTCTGCCTCCCCCTCCCCCTTAGCCACTGGGCATTTTCCTATTTCTAACTGTACACCTAGGAGTTCCTGGTTTGCTGCACATTCACCATAGACTGGAAGTGAGGGTGGAGAATTGGGGGGTGAAGATGGTCAGGAGCAGGACGTACTGGTCGTTTGTTCCGCCGTCAGAGGCCTGCTCTCCCTCCCTTGGTTCACGGCGAAGACTTTGAAGTGATAGGTGACCCCGGGGGACAGTCCGGTGACTTCCGCGAAGGTGTTCCTGTTGATGGGCAGCCTCTGCCCGTGTTCTCCGGGCAGGTTGACGGGGATCACGTCTACGCGGTAACCAGTCACTGTGCTCTCAGGGGGGGTCCACATGATGGTGATCTTCACGTCTGTCACTTCTACAAACTGCAGGTCCCGGGGAGGGGGTACTTTATCTAATGGACAAGAGCCAACTGGTCATTCACAATTCCTGCTGAAGGTGATTTTTTAAAAGCCAATTTCCCAGAGGCATGTAGAGAAATTCATGGTGCCTCTCATCCCAAAGCAACGCTAAGTTTTGTCTCTTAACCAGAAAATATGCATTTTTGGCTTATATTTCTATGGTTCAGTCGTACTGCTTACATATGACATATAAGGCTTTTTATTTTATTTTACCTAAAATATGTAGGAAAGCAGATGAGTTTCCAATGTGTTAAGTGTCCCATCAAGGAATTTAAAATAAACATACACAAAATAAAATTTTTAAAAAATACAAAAACAACCCTAATTGCGACCACTGAAAAAATGTGGTTTGCATTTTACTGAACTATTTTGTAGAACTTGAGAGTCACAGATGAACTGACACGCAAGTTTCTGGGGAAGACTATGAAGACTTTATGGTGACAATTTTTAATCAGGAGGGGCAGCGGCCAGCTTTGATAAGTTACTTTATAGTATGGACATCTCAGCCAATTTTCTTAAGTTTAGGGATAAACTAATCTGTAAGATTACTTGCATATGGGAACTGTTGACAGACACAAACAACCCTCCCATGGGAATAATTATTCTCTCATCTTACACTTCTGGTTCTCCCCAGCAGGCCCGTGAAATGAGCACAGTCCAAGGGCGGTTTTATTCCTCCAACAAAAGTGAGGTCAAACGTGTTACCCTGGTAAGCTCTAAGACATAGATACCATAGGAAGTGACTTTAAGTTACCTGAACGCGGGACGCCAGTGGTTTCTTGTTGGATGAAAACAGGGGTACTTTCTTGGTTTTCTTCCACCGCATAGATAGTGATGTTATACTGAACGCCAGGTTGCAAGTCACTGAGGGTGACGGAGTTGGCAGTTTCAGGAAGGTTGAGTTCTGTGCTGCTCCCTTCTACTGATGGCGAATACACTATTCTGTATCCTGCAGATTCAAGGGGAAAAAGTCAGCCACGCTGTTTCATGAAACAGAGGTTTGATGAGTCATAAATCCCTCTTCTCAGAAAATCCCTTAGCGTCTTGCTTGATTAGTTAAGAACTTGTGATTCTTTCCGACTCTTTAGATGTTGCCACTTCTTATAAGGGCTATTCGGTACAAAGATAGAGTAAGAGCAGCCATGCAAACCTTTTTAATAATAAATATCATCCTTGAAGACCTGATATCCTTAATAAATGTCTATTAGAGACACCAGGAGGTGAAAATATTCACGTTAAAACGATTTCTTGTCTTTGAGCTCTGGGCAATGAAAGCAATTAATGAATCACCTTGAGTGCAGGTTGTCTAGCGCTGTCTGTGTCTTTTAGAAACTTCAGAGGCAACTGAGTAACTTAATGAGCTAAGAAGGCAACTGAGCCACCTCTTTAAGAAGTCGTCTTAGAGTGAGGTTTTCAGAAAAATTACCCCTCTTCGACCTCAGAAATGCCTGGTTTAAAAAGTCAGTGGGCTGGCTTTAGAGGTTGTGCATGGTGTGTGTGTGTAGGCAGTCAATAAAATGGACATGACTAGAAATGATCTGTAAGAAAGTCCAGCTGTCAGACTTGAAAAAAATCACATTCTGAATTACGATCCCTGACCACAGCTCAGAACTGGCTCCCTCACCACCAGTGCCATCAGGATTAACATGGTAGCCAAGAGAAGGAGGCTAGCCTCACCTGTGATGGGCGCCTGGGGTCTGCTCCAGCGAACAACAATCGAGGTGTCATCAACTCTGTCCACAGCAGGGTCAGGAGGAGCATCAGGTGCTAAAAAAAAAAAAAAAAAAAGAAAGGAGCAAATGAGAAAAACAGGAAATATTGCTCGAGGCCTGTTCTACAGAAAAAAGACTCTTTTCACAGCGCGTAGTACACATGTACCTGTTGTCTGCGAAGTAGACAGGATCAGACTCTGCTCTCCCTCTTCAGATATCTGATAGACATTTACAATGTACTTTCGGCCAGGAAGCAGGTCAGGGATGTTCACAGAAGTGGCCGTGCTTGGAAGATCTTTAAGATAAAAAGGAAAGGTTACCAGTCAGAGCAAATCAATCCCTCAAATCACTCCACAGCCCATAAGAGGGGTATTTTTAAAACTATACGTTCATAAGGGAAGGGGGCAAGTCTAGAAGGAAATGTACTAATGGATAATCAATAATTATCAATCCATTATTATCAATCCATTATGGTCTCATTTTTCTTTTGTTTGCCATTTTTCTAAATTTCTTCTCTATAGATACATAATTTTTATAATCCACCCCCATGTTGTAAAAATAGCTCTCTGTAGTTAGAAGTCAGGGTAGTGGTCATGGGCAAGGGATGATGGGATAGGACAGATGTTCTTTTTCTTAATCTGGGTGCTGGTCACATGGGTGTGTTCATTTTATAAAAATTCGTCAAGCTCTGTGCCCATGAATATATTATGCTACAATGCAGTTTTTTAAGGGGCCCTAACCATGAGAATTCGAAAAGCACGAATGAGGGTACCGTGCACCCACAAAGGCTAACATTTTCTGCCGTGGTCCTCAAACCCGCAACCCCTTCCCCAAAGAAAACACCAGGAGCTTCTAGGTGGCTTAGTTGGTTGAGCATCTGACTGGATTTCAGCTCAGGTCACAATCTCAGGGTCCTGAGATCAAGCCCCACGTAGGGCTCCACGCTCAGTGCAGAGTCTCCTCTGCTCCTCCCTTACCCCACCCCCAAATAAATATATAAAACCTTTTAAAAAGTCATATAAGAAAGAAAATACTATGGTTGTACAGACTTGTGCTGAGGCAAATGGGTAATGCAGCTCATACTGGGGACCAGGAAAAATGTGAGCATATGGCTCGGGAAAGAGCGCGCTCAGTTCTAGAGAGGTCAGCCCTTTCCCTTCCTCACACCGGAAGCGTGTTCAGTCTGAGGCGTGAAGCAGTCCCAAGGCTGTCATGACGGCGCACGGAGCTTACCGAGATACTGTGGTTCATCTCCCTCCTCACTCAGCTCGTATTCCACACGGAACCCTGACACGGTGTCCGAAGCCGAGACCCACGAGACCACGAAGCTGCTGGCCGTGATTTCAGTCACAGATTCAGAAGTGGCCACGACGGGAGAAAGGGGCGTCGTCTCTCCCGTCACGGTGTTACCTAGAGAGAGTCACAGAAAGGGGAGAGGGAGCTTCAGCCGTGGGGAACACTCGCCGCTGTCGGAACAGCGTTTAAAAGTGGGTGCATCGTAAAACCTTCAGAAGGAAATGAGAATGTTTTGTGGACCATTTGTTTTTTTTTTTTTTTTTGTGCGTGTGTGGCAGTTTTAAGTTATTAGTTTTTAAAATCAGTACTTTTTAATGGAAACAACTTGACCAAAAATCTGTCACAGAATTTTGAGACCCATTAAAACAAAAGTTTAATGAGAAAAAAAAAAAAAAAAAAAAAAAAGTGGGTGCCCGCTGTGGAAGCGAAGCGCTTCTCTGAGGAACACAGGTACAGACGTGAGGACCGGGGGTGAGGGGCGGGTAGGGGGGTACGGGGTAGAGGGGGTGGGGTACGTACTGGTCACCGGCGGGCTGGTGCTGGTGGTGGTGAAGTCAAAGCGTGTCACCTCTCTGTGGCCGTAGTGCTGGACGCTGATGAGCTGGCCCTCATAGACCACGCCCGGCGTCAGGCCTTTGATGGTGTACGAATTCAGGTGGCCAGGAATGGTGGCTTCCTTCCAACGGCCTGGAGAGTTTTTCTAAAGATTTCAAAGGAAAAAAAAAAAAAATCACCCAAGTATTCACAAGGATGAACATTCATAGATGATACTGAGGAATCGTCAAAGAAACGGAGACCTCTGCAGCTCCATTGTGGAGGAAAATCACGGAAAACTGGAATCAGAACAGGGACCTGCAGCAGTTTAATACTTATTATTATTTTAGCTAGTATTTACCGGTAGCTCACTGTGTGCCATGCTCTGTGTTGTTTTACTTAATAGTATAATTGCCCTCATTTTATGGTAAAGAAACATAGTTATGTGACACGCCCAAGGTCACACAGTTGCAGGTGCTGGGCACCTTCCTTTTTTGTCAGAATAATTTATTTCAGATCAGCAAGAAAATATGATGAATCCAAGTTTTGCCTCTCCCATTTTTTAAAATTTCTACAATGAACAAAGAGACATTCTTCTCTGAAGTGGGAAAAGGCCACATATTCTATCTTTTACTTTGTAGGATGGAAATTTCTTGCCCTGCAGAAATAGTCAAAAGTAAAATATTGCTTTGTGACTCAGTTCCTGGGACGATCGCATATAAGGTTCGACTGGTCTGGCTGTATGACTCATTCTTGGATATGAATTACCCCATCAAAAGCAGTTCCCAACTTTGGGCAAGACTGCAGAAGAATGTGATTTCGGTTTATTTAATCTTTGCTTCCAGTTTACATTTTCACATCCTGTCCAACTTCATTAACATGTCATGGATCACAAAACTCATTGCAATAAAATGTGTGGAAAAGAAACAGCCTTACTTCAAACAAGATGAGATCCTTTTAAGTGTAAATATTCTAAACTAAGTCAAAATACATTTTTAATGCCCAATGAGTTTTTTAAATTATCCAATCAACCAGCTCCTCAATAATTCAAATACTCCAGTGTCCATTTATATTTTTGAAATCAATGAGATGGATCCTAGTATATTTTAAATCTAAAATTTAACTCAAATACCCTGAAAAAAAAATCTGAAATTAGTCATTACAATTAGCTCAGATTTAATGATTAATCTTTCATTCAATGTGAACTTTTCTAGGCAGTTAGCTAATCAGAAGAAAACACTGAAGAACAAACTCTCAGGTAACATCCATTGAGGAAAAACCTGAAAATTCTTAGTTGTTAAAAATCTCAAAGAAATTTATCACTGCTGTTTCAATGAAGATTTTTCCAATTCAATGTACATTTTAGACCTACCTGTAAATGTTCCTTATTACAGAGATCTCACATAACACTTCAGAGTTAGATTTAAAGTAAATAAAATTGGTGATGAGATGAAACGATGAAAGACAAGGAAGTGCTGGAGGGAAAAATATGGTGATCCCATTGACTAACATCTACTAGATACAAAGTTCTGGAAATGACTGCTCCACACACTGTGGACAAGAGCACTGAGTATACTACAAAAAAATAAATGACTTCATAGCTTGAATTTTCCCTTGAGAGTTTAAATACAGCTGCATGAGTCAAATTATTTATTTGTTTATTTGTTTATTTATTTATTTATTTATTTATTTATTTAAGACAGAGTGAGAGAGAGCGAGAGAGAGAGCAGGAGCAGAAAGGAAGGGACAGGGCAGCCCGGGTGGCTCAGCGGTTTAGCACTGCCTTCAGCCCAGGGCATGATCCTGGAGACTCCGGATCAAGTCCCATGTCAGGCTCCCTGCATGGAGCCTGCTTCTCTCTCTGCCTCTCTCTCTCTCTATGTCTCTCATGAATAAATAAATAAAATCTTAAAAAAAAAAAAAAAAAAAAAGGAAGGGACAGAGGGGAAAAGTAGGCTCCTCAATGACCATGGAGCTGACGCTGAACAGGAACCTGGGATCGGGACCCCAACCAAAGGCAGACACTCAACAAACTGAGCCACCCAAGTGCCCCTCGATTTGTTGCTAATTGCTAGAATGTAATAGCTGTGACTAAAAGTGGGCATTTTCTGCCTGTATTTAAAATAGTGTCTCTCAAGTTGTGATTACAACTTTCGGAGGTAAAGCAGACAAGTTTAAAGGATAAGAAAAACTAAAGCTTACTGGACCTGTATCTTCCTCAGCATGTTTTTTTTCAATTTCCAGATGCTCCTTATTAGAAAAATCACAAGGTTTACTTTTTAAACCAACTATCATCCCTCATGTGTTCTTCCCTTGCACCATCTCTTTTTCCCTTCAATCTAAATAACTTCAGAGGATCAAAAGTAATGTTTTAAGAAGTGCTCCCTTATAAAAGTGAACACAAATCACTAAATGTTAATTTTTCAAATCATGGAAATGATGCCAGTAATTGTTTTCCTCTGATAGAGTTGCAAGACATACAACACCTTTAGATTCTCTTCCCATATTGGGGAAGAATTGTTTCAGGGATTATCATTTCTAAGTCCTTGTTAAGAAGATCTTTCTAAATCCTTCTAAATATCAAAAAAGCTAAATCTGTATGTCCAGTCACAGACAGTTAATCAGACCTGCTGGCTCAAAAGCTGGGAAAAAAAAAAATGTTTAGAATGTGTTAATTTCGGCAGCCTCAGTGTGACCAGTTTCTGAGTGGGATACTCACAGGCTTCCATCTGAGAATGTACTTGGAAATGTGAGATGGTTCTGGGGCATTCCACTGGATGGGGTGAGAATTGGGTTGACTGGGGGTCTCAGTGATGATTACTTGGACGGGGCCAGTTGTGCCTGAAAATGAAAATGTGAGATTTGGTGATCTTGGATATTCACTTACTTTGGCTTAAAAAGTTAGTGCACATGGATGGCCATCATTAAAAGACAGTTTTGCTGATCAGTAAATGTGAGTAGAGTAAAAAAAAAAAAAAAAAAAAAAAAAATTCTGGGATCACTTTTCTACATCCTGACCTTGGAAATCAATGCAACAAAATTCTTTCTTGGTCAATAGATCGTTGTCCTTCACATGAGAAATGCAAAGAGAACTTGTTTATAGCAAATAAAATTTGAAAAATGCCTCTGAGTTTGCTTTTACTCTCCATTTTCAAAGTAAGAATTTTGAGAAAATTGTGAAACTACCCTAACCCAAATAAAGGGACACAGAATCCAAACTCTATTTATTTAGCATACTAAGCTTCTTTAAAGCAAATTCTCATTTGTGAACGTCTTCATCATGAACAAATCTACCCACTAAAAAGGGAACATTCCAAAGGCCATACGACATGATGTAAAACGCAATTTCTAAATGGGATGGAATCCTAGGTGAATAATTATAGGCTCATTTTTCTTTCTTTCCTTTTTCAAATTTAACCAACGTGGGGCTCTCTACACCCAACATAGGGCTTGAACTCATGACCTTGGCCAAGATCAAGAGCTGCACACTCTTCTGACTGAGCCAGCCAGACGCCGCAAGACTCAGTTTTATTTATCAGCCTATGCATCCTATTAGAGGAAGAGTTTTAGTTCCAGTTTTACTAAATAACTGTATTCCAAAATCCTACTACCAAGTGCTCAAATTATTAAGAGATCAACTTTTTTCTTTTCAAAAGCAGTTACCAACTGAAATGGCATTTTGAAGTATATACTAAATTCAGTATTTCCACAACTCAATACGTATGACTATTTCCAACAAAATTTAAAATATGGTTTCGGTTCTTCTTTAAAAAAAAACATATAACGGAAGCAGAATTAATTTCTTAATAGTGTAGATGCCATTTAAGATAATAATGAAAAAAGAGATAATAATGAAATAGCATTTAAGCTTGCAGAATAGAACAGCGTCTTTTTCGTAAACACTGTCTTTTTTACAATGTCAATCAATGGTCTACTTATTAGAAATAAAATAAAGTTCCCTGTCATAACCTTTCAAAGAATTTCTAACTGCTACTCTATCAAAAAAAGCCACATTTTGCAAGTTTCATAAGGCATTTCACCAGACTGTTAACAGATTTAAGTTTTCTAAAAGCTCATAGGAAAAAAAAAGGGGATTTTCAAACTATTATCTTTGCTGTTAAATTCTCTTTAAAAACAAGGCTTTCTATAGTAGAACAAATACATAACTTGCATGTCTCTGTAGACTCAGAAGTTTTAAAATAATAAACTCGCTTCCACACTGGGAATAATTCAAAGTGGTTGAAGACTAACAAATATTCTCTGGATCTTAATTCCATTTAATGTACATATTTCAAAGCCACGTGAATACCAAAATCCACAAATAAAATTCTCAGTTTTCCATTCTAAAGCAGTGTACATTTCACAGGACATGTTCGGATGTTTGTTTTAATCAATTGGCATAAGTTAATTGCATGTGACTTTTTAACTTAGTCTTCTTGTTCATGAAGATCCTTACAAAGATAAATAAGTTTTTTAATAAATTTAAATAAATAAGACAAATAATGGAGTAAAATGTTGGAGATGTGACTTCTGTGAACATCAATAAATTATTTATGATTACTGGCATAAAGTTGTTTAAATATTGATCCTCTAAAGAAGTCCTACTATAATTTCCTTAAGGAAGTCTCGGTGTCCATCGAAAGATGAATGGATAAAGAAGCTGTGGTCTATGTATACAATGGAATATTCCTCAGCCATTAGAAATGACAAATACCCACCATTTGCTTCAACATGGATGGAACTGGAGGGTATGATGCTGAGTGAAGTAAGTCAATCAGAGAAGGACAAATATATGGTTTCATTCATTCAGGGAATATAAAAAATAGTGAAAGGGAATAAAGGGGAAAGGAGAGAAGATGAGTGGGATATCAGAGAGGGAGACAGAACACGAGAGACTCCTAACTCTGGGAAAATGAACAAGGGGTGGTGGAAAGGGAGGTGGACTGGGGGTTGGGGTGACTGGGGGATGGGGACTGAGGGGGGCACTTGACTGGATGAGCACTGGGTGATATGACTTATGTTGGCAAATTGAAATCCAATTAATTTTTTTTTTCCTTAAGGAAAGAGACACCTGATATGTATTTTACTTGGTTTGGCAATCATAATTTTGAGGGAAGGAGAAGTTTACAATGCTATAGAATGTACAACAACGAGAGAGATCCTTAATGTCAACCACAGACATTGGGTGAAGACGGTGTCGATGCAGGTTTATCAATGGTGACACATGCACCAGTGTGGTGGGGAATGTGGGTAACGGGGAGGTTGTGCATGTGTGGGAGCAGGAGCTCTATGGGAAAGCTCTGTACCTTCCTTTCAATTTTGCTGGGAACCTAAAACTGCTCTAAACCCCCCCCCCCCAAAAACAAAAAACCAGCGTGTAATTAAAAGCAAAAGGTTATGACGGTAAAATATCTATCAAGTTTCAGGAAGGCAATACAAATGTCCTCTACTGCCCATCTTTAGCCATAATCATGTTCCCTTGGTCCACGAAGAGGAGGGTGGCAACAGGAAAAGGCGACTCATTGGTTTTTACCTCCACGATGGAGCAAAACTACAGAAGTTTCTTTTCTTTCTTAAACGTTAAGCACTGGTTCAAAATTGTAGGTTTTGAAAGTCACGCTTGAACCATAGCCCAGTTCCTTAAGGGAACTGCACAGAACAGTAGTGTGGATTTCATGCATTTAGTATATTTTTGTTCAGAAAGTAAAGCGACCGCGTCCATCATTTGTAAGGTCAACTAAATTCTGATTACCACTCTACCTTCATCTACATATGATCTGAAGACAGGAAATCTGAAAATTCTGACATCATTGACATCAATTAGATGTGATAAAACAAAAATGAACCCAACTGGTCTACGCTAGCAATTACCATTGTAAAAACCGGACTCCCTCTCGTATTCAGTATGGTCAGACTAACCATAAAACAGCTAAGTAGAAACATGACACAATGTGTATACTTTTAAAATCAGTTTAAAATAAGGCTGAAATGAATCATTTCCAGTACCGATGACCCTGGGGAAGTTAAATATTTATGAGTTTGCGACTCAGTCCTTTTTTTCTCTATTTTATTTGCTGAGATCTGTGTTTTCCTAGCTGTTTATTGACAAACCAAATGCCTCTTATCTACTCTCAGTTTGAACAACTCCACCAAATCCTCTGCAGGAGGAGCAAACAGGGCAAGGCTCAGAGGCAGTCTACCGGTAATCTGTGGCGCCTTCATTCTTTCCACACCCATAAAGCCCCATGTGCTAGGCATGAACCATTAAGCAAACCAGGCATGGAGATAAGCACCCAACCGCGTCCTGAGGGCAAACACCGTCCCCCTCTCCAAATCTCCTCCTCTAGATTCACTGGGCATTCCGCTTACCCTTTTTAAATAGTAGGAACAAAGTCGACTTGTAAAACCCCAAAGCAGAAGGCTTCCTTCCCATCCAGATTTCACCCCATCATGTCCACCTAAACACTTCCAGAGAGCCGCTTTGTGAACAGGCTCGTGTTAAGAGTGAGAAAAAAAATTTCCCTCTAAGTTATGGAGGATGATTTTCAACAAGTTGCCACACCAGTAACAATCATTAACATAGAAACTAGGGAGCATTTCTTTAGATGTTTCTATCATGTAGTTGCCTCACTAAAGAAAAATAACAATGATGTAATTTCTGAACTGAAGGTATTTCTGCAATCAGATTTTTAAAAAATTATTAAACAAAAAAAATTATATTAAGTGATTTCTCCACCCAAATCTGCCATGAAATACAACTTAAGAGCCAGGTGAATTTGTGCTGTGAGCCTGTTAAGGCAAAGTCACCTCTGACAGCCCTAACAGTACCTGAGGGTTGGGGACAACCAGGTTTCTTCCAAGTTTGTTGAAAGGGTATATCTGGGTGGTTAGTATTTAGGATCAGAGATCGTTAGATTGTTAGTGCTAGAAAGACCTTTAAAGGCAATGGGCTTTCATCTCCTCATTTTACAAATGGGAACACGATGAGTGGAGCTTGACGTGGATCTCTTTCACAGCACACGGACAGCCCGGACCCACGTCTTGGCAAACTCTACCTTTGGCTAAATTGTTCCGTATCTGATTCTCTACGATAGTGAATCTCTGACTACACTATGGAGGGGTTTAGTTTACTTAATCTTAATTTATGTCATAGGCAGATTCTGATATTCTGAAAACTTCTTTTGGTTTCTGAATGTGGGCCCTATTTCAAGCCTAAGGTTAACAGAAATCTAGGAGGCTCCGCACCTCGGTAGCTGCTCAAATAACCGGTACTAAAGATGAGAGCTTCCCAATTCACCATGTCTTATTATAATTAAATTTAAAAACTTGTTTTCTTTTTCTAAAATGAGTTAATCACACCTACAGCTAGGCATTCATTATGTCCTGTGACCTAAAAAATCCCCAGCAATAAACAGTTGGGCGTATTTGAACTGCGTGGGCAGAAAATTGACTAAATTACTCAACTCTTGACCCAGAATACTTTGTTCTAGACTCCAATTGATCAAACAAATGAAAATTTTGACACAAAGAGGCCCTGGATGAAATGTTGAGCGAACACACAGTGAACCCACATACTCTATACTGTATTCCATATCATCCCCCTATGCAATCTTTCTATTGAGAGTCATAACATAAAACCCCAACCCTTCACTCCCAGCGTAGCTCCCAGCATGGTTTCTATTTCCATGTGCAGACAGGAGATCAAATTAGTTGGAGCGTTTTAACTTAACGGAATGCTCTACAGTGTTCAGAAACAAACTGACACACCAGCACATTTTCACCGCCTTATACATATTGTACTTGAAAGGAAAATCATTTTAGTCAAATATCGGATTCTTAGATTGTGATAAGAGCAAAAGATGGGAAAAAGAGAGGAAGCCGATACAGGTGTCAAGAGTGTTAAAAACACTGATGCTGCCCTGTTTTCACAACTCAGTTGGAAGTTCTCAGTTTGTACCAACACAGCTACTTACCTGGATAGGTCTGCAAAGGCTGGCAATGCCACTCCCCAATGCCACGGCCGTAGCAGTAGCACTGGTACCGGACACCATGCACATACTTCTCCCATGAGTCTCCAATTTGATAAAATGTTCGGGTTTCTGAATCCTGGCATTGGTCTAAAATATACACAAAGTAAAAGAAGCAGCATTGAAGACTCAGAGCTTCAAACTGAATTTCAGTGTGCCGGAGCTAGCATATTCTTAGTTTATTGGAAACTTACGACTTATTTGTCCTTACAAATATATGTGGTTACTAAATATTTTGTTCATATCTTTTACCTTACGAGACAATTAGTAAAGAAGAAAAAAATACGTTGGCAAATCGAACTCCAATAAAAAAATATACAAAAGAAAAAAAAAGCACCCAGTGGAAGAAATGCTGTTTCTAAAAAGACAGTTATTTCTAAATAAAAATGGTATGATTTAGATTTCAGTACATACTGACATTCTGAATGGCAGTTTGAGAAAACTAAATTAGATATTATTTTGCCTACATTAATGCAACTCGCCGCTTGAATAGTAAGAACAAAATATCACTTTAAACACCTCTTTAAATTTTGAAGGACTCCAGTTTACATGTAAATGGATGAACTAGATTTTGACTATGAATACTTGCTGAGCAGTTTCTGAAAAGAGCTCTCTGGCTTCTGTATCAGCTTTGATCATCTCAGGTCAAACAAACTCATCTGATGGGTTTGTTTTCTTAGTGAGCAACAGGCCTCCTTTGGTAAAGGAATATTAATGGGTTACCTTAAAGCTGGCCATGCAGCTCTGTCAAGGCTCAACCTTCGCTATTTGCTTAGACCTATTATAAAGGGCAGCCAAGAAAAATAAAGTATTTGGAAGGAGGTATTTACTGGCATGAGCATCTGCACAGTCAGCAAAGGAAAGTTCTCTTTCATAACACGGATTCTCTTTATGATTCAGAACCAAAGAACTAATTCTATTCCATTAAAATAAACCTGCGTGGGTTACCAAACTCAGTGACAACATCAAGTTGATATACTGGGTCATGATTAGGGAAAAGATTTTACCAAGCTCTCTGCAAGCCACTGATCAAAGCCAACTTCAGTGATGTAATATGAAATCGCTCTCCTTATCTGAAACTTGTTAACGAGTCCCAGCAACCAAAACCATCTAGACACGAGAGTTAATTACCAATGGGATCGCACTTCCATCTGCCCCGGCCCTGACCAAAGCAGGTACAATTCAGCATGTGTCCCTCTTCATGACGCTTGTGGAATGTGTCGTTCACATTGTAAGTGATGTCATCAACAATGCACTGATCTGTTTAGGAAACAGTGGGATGGTGGAGAACTTTCTTAAGTTTTGCAATGAAATTTAAAAATGCCATGCTTTTTTTTTTTTTTTTTTTTTTTTTAAGATTTATTTAGGGTGCCTGAGTGGCTCAGTCCATTAAGCATCTGCCTTTGGCTCAGGTTATGATCTTGGAGACCTGGGATTGAGCCTCACATTGGGCTCCCTGCCTAGCATGGAGTCTGCTCTTCCCTCTCCCTCCGTACCTTCCTCCACCTGGTGTGTGTACTCTCTTTCTCAAATAAAGATTTATTTATTTATTAGAGAGAGAGGGCGAGAGCTTGTGCAAGCTGGGGGAGGGACAGAGGGAGAGAGAGAATCTCAAGTGGACTCCACACTGAGTGCGGAACTGGGCTCGATCTCAGGACCCTGAGATTATGACCCGAGTGGACACTTAACCAACTGAGCCACCCAGGCACCCCCAAAATACCAAGTTTCTCAAAGTGTACAGTTTTTTTCACCAAATTATCAACACTTCCCACTAGAATAACTTTTCTACCAGCATAGAATGAACACTTTTTCAAAGTTTGGTCAGGAATACAATTTTTGGAAAAAATAATTCTTTATCACAAAAGCTCTTTCTTACAAACTTAAATATCAGAGGCCAAGGTATATACAACTACCAGAATGTGGTAAGATATACCTTCCCGTGGAAAGGTAATTTTTTAATAAATGCGCATTTTACTTTTGGAAAAGTTCTTGCATAGATGATAACGTCCTTCAGATCTCTGCTTGCTCTGAGAAATAGGGAGAAAGATCAAATATACTTAGGAAGCACCCAGCACGGTGTCATGGTCTGATCTCTGTAACAGGTGGGGTGGATTTGGGAAATAATTTAACATCTATGGCATTTGTGAAATTAAAAAGAAAAATAGGCCAACTCTGCTCCTAACTCTCTGAGAGATCCTGAGAAATTACTTTCCCCGTTTGGGTCTCAGTTCCTTCATCTGGAAAGTGAAGAGTTGGTCTGTATGTCTTTCTAGGGTTCCTTTCACTTCTGCAAGATCATGCGGAATTATGATTACTCCTGGAGTGTGTTACCCACAAAAGGAGAACGAGTTCAGGCCCATGTCAACATACCAGTTACACGAAATATTTATTGGCTCAGAGTTCTGCCTAAATCTTAGTTTTCAAATCAAAGAAACAGAAGTACTAAAATGGTTTTAATAAATCGCCATCCCTCTATCATATACCAGGATCCAAAGGAAAACATTTGAGTTGAGCAAAAGAAATAGGTCTCTCTGTCACCTTCAGTTTGGATCTGCAAGGATCTGATTTTAGAACAGCAAAGTGTCAGGGCACCTGGGTGGCTCAATGGGTTAAGTGTCTGCCTTCAGCTCAGATCATGATCTCAGGGTCCTGGGATCCAGCTCAGCGGGGAGCCTGTTTCTTCCTCTCCCTCTGCCCTTCCCCCTACTAGTCTTCTCTCACTTTCTCAAATAAAATATTTTTAAAAACCCAGCAAAGTCTCTTTTCTTTACAGAAACTATCCAATCTTTCCTCGACGTGACTCCAATGGCATATCTAGAAGCTAAAAGGATCAGATCCTTGTGTCTTTGGAGTCATCTTCTCAGCTCAGTGTAAGTACTCACATACTGGGATGCTTCAGAATTTTAGAATTGCTCTGCCAGCTTTTCTCCACTGGCTGCCTAACATGAGAGGCTTATCCTGCACAGGAGGCCGATGGTGTGGCCCCGCATAGTTCCTCTCCTGCTCTTGGTAAACTACAAGTTTCCACATACAAACTTGGTCCTCTCTGTGCTCCTGTTTCTATCAAATGTTCTCATTAATAAGCAAGCATACCTCGGAGCTGGGAGTAGGCAACACAAGTCCATTCTCCACGACCATTCCCAACGCATGTGCACCTCATCATGTGGCCCATATCGTGCTGTTTGTCCCACTGATCTCCAATGCGATACATGACCCCTTCATTGGTTGTGCAGATTTCCTCATGGGCTGGATAGAAATGGATGGGAAAATGATACAGGGTCTAAAAACATACGCGGTATCATCGGTCCAGCGTGGTTATCCTAAGAACTCTCACTGTGAAAGCAGTCTGGTGAGCCTCAAAGAAGTCTCAGTGCTATTCTGGGCCTGTGTAGAGCTTTGAGTCCCAGAGAGCAAACTCAATCCAAAGGGGAAGTACGTGGTAGGGAATTGTTGCAGGAAAGGTTGGGGGATGTCAAAGCACGATAATACCTACAGGTTCACACAACGGGTCTGCATTGTTCTAGAAGACCGATGTTGACTACTGCCCCATAACTTTTTCTAGTTCCAGGTTATTCTACCCCAGAGGGAAATTCTGTGTTCGGGTACAGAACACATAGCTAAAGCATGGTTTTCTTCTAAATCTAACCTTCTCTCTTGAGAATGAAATGTTGAAAGAAATGAAAGTGAGTGTAAGTAGTATTCTTGGGTTTCACTGCCTTATACGTACACCTGATGATGCATAGTTCGTGGTTCTTGGTTCTACAGGTCGAAGATCAAATGTAATCTACGGGGTTCTTGAAACTTGAAAACAAAAGGTATGGACTCCCCTTACCCCATTTGTACCAACTTGATCTCTCTAAATGAGAAAAGATCCCATACTTGTCAGAAAACATAGTTTTGGCCATTTTGGTATTTCCTTAAGTGATAGAGCTGATTCTGAGTGAACCACAGTTGTGTGTGAATATTGCAGGTCCGTGTCTGCAGCAGTTGCACATGGAATATTTTAAGCTACTCAGTTGTGTGCTCCTTACAAATGACAAACCTGCAAAAAGTGTGCCTTTCCAGATGTTTTAAAAAGTATTCTTAATGTATTTACATATTTTTGGGTGTTAAATTATACCAAAAGGATTTTACAATCATATAAATAATTGTATAGTATATATTAATTGTATGCAACATATAATTCTATGCATATATCTTATGAAGTTTTGTGCTGTCTGAAAATTAAACACTTAATGGGTGAAATGGGAGTAAATTAGACACTATTCTTTTGTCTAACTCCATAATTGGATGGCCCACGGGGTTTCATCTTACCGGCCATGGGGCAAAATCCAAACTTCTGGTCAGCATCGTAGTTCGGCGTGGTTCCGCACCACTTCATGTTGTCTCTCCTGCCCTCAGAAGTACAGTCCGTGTAGTTGTGGTTGTTGTACAGGAAGGGGAAGTGGCACAAGGCACCATTGGAATTTCCACCTCGAGTCTGAACCAAAACTGCCCAGGGTAGTACACAAATAGGAAGGAAAATATTACACAACTGAGCCTCTCAGTGTACAGCGGGGCATATCTACAGGAAGGTTCCAAGTGAGCCAGGTTTCTGAAGCTAATTCACAGGGAGTCTACCTCAGAATAAAGGAGACCTGATAATAGAGTTGCAAGCTTCCTTGGCGTATTCACCTTCACCTTCAAAAGAGATTTAAATCCAATCTCACTCTCATTTTCCCAGCCAGGAAAGAAAAGATCAAATGGTTGCTTTGAATAAAACATAGTTTTAACCAGAAGAGAAGCAAAAGCACTCAGGCATCCACCCTGTGTGTTCTTTAGCCCTGCAGGATTGCCTACGGACTTTAATATACCCGTATCTTTAATCACATTGTGATCCCAACACGTCTAAAATAATTGAACTGGAGGGCTTCCCCCTTGGTGTCACTTCCCAAGGGTCCTGGGGAACATGGAAGGATCTTGGGCGGCCAAGTCGGCTTCGTGCCTCTTGGGTCCAGGTCAAACCAAAGTGCTACTTCTTCTGCAGCCTCAAGATTAATGGCTAGAAGGCTGGCAAATCAAAGTAGGGATGAGAAATGACTTTTTTTCTCTGCTGTGTGTTGCCCTTGGGAGACTCACCAGTATGGTCTGTACAGAAGGAGTACTTCTGGTCTTGCTCGTAATTGGAAGTTGTGCTGCACCACAGATGTCCATCCTGCCGCCCTTCTGTGGTGCAGGAGTAGAAAGTCCTGCCGTTGTAGGTGAATGGTAAGACACAGGGTTCCCCGTTTGAATTGCCACCGTAAGTTTGGGTGACGGCTACAAGCAAAACCAAAAGGATCTCGGTAAATAAGGCTGCACTTATCTCCTACCAGTAGCTGCTTATTTCTAGCTTGAGACTGAGCTTGTGCCCTCAAGCTGCCAGTAGAGATAATCACCTAGTTAATGTCAGTCAAAATGTGTCACTTTGGGGGGCACCTGAGTGGCTCAGTGGTTGAGTTGATCCCGCGGTCCTGGGATCGAGTCCCGCATTGGGCTCCCTGCATGGAGCCTGCTTCTCCCTCTGCCTATGTCTCTGCCTCTCTCTGTCTCTCATGAATAAATAAAATCTTTAAAAAATATGTGTTACTCAGGAAACCGGTCTTTTGCCGATGGAGGGATGCTTGAGTTCTGCCCATGTCTTTTGTTGCCATCTCTGCTGCCATGCTTCAGTTTCCCCATTTGTAAAGGTATATGAATACAGGTTGACTAAGAATGCTGCTCAGCGTATACTGGAGGGGTGTATACGACTCTGTGGGTGCCTTCATCATTAATACACGAGGTTATTCTAGGGGAAAAGTTAAGTGCATCGATTGTTACTGCTATCGTTATTACCACTTGGTAGCCCAGAGAAAAACGCATCAGGTTGTTGAGAGAAGCTTCCATCGAGAAGCTCCAGAAACGTGAGATTTAGAGTCTAAACTAAGGCTGATTTGCTATTCAGAAAGCAACTCTCTTGTAACAACATTTTAGACAAATAAAGATAATACACAGCAGTTGAATCCCCAGTAGGGGAAAGAAAATACATAGATTAAAAAGATTGGAAGAAAATATATGAAATGCCAACCTGGTTGTTATCACAGGGTGGTAAGATTATAAGCTTTTCTATAGATTATAAGCTTGTTTTATTGTTTTACTTTTTTTTTTCCTGTAAATGGATGTATTGCCTTCCAAAAATTAAATAATAAAGTTATCAGCACTGTTTTTTGAAAAGATAATACAGACCTGTCTCTTGGCAGCTGACTCCATTGCCCAGGCAAGTGCAAAGCATTTGCTTATTTCCTTGTGTCTTCAGCCACTGCATCCCCACAGAGTAAACCACGCCACTGTCCGTGACGCAGTGACCGTAGGGAGCCGGCTGCGGGTGAGGCTGGGGCTGGTAAATGGCCGTCCGGACATCTGTGAAGGGGCCTGATCCTGAGGGCATGAGAAGGGACAGTCACAATGCTGGATAAGAGACAACAACTACCTTCCAGACTAGGGATCTTCAGGGTCCCACACAGATCGCTCTGAAATCCACCGCGTTACTGACCTGCAACTGGAAGGAAATGCCCCTTCCTTTCTGCAGAAGCTTCTACATGCAGCCTAGGAAATACTCTGTAAGAGTCCTCCAGATGGTCTCCATCTTCCAGCTTATCTGCAGCTACTGGGATTGCATTTCTACATCGCAGGCACTATCCCGCCACTCAACAGAGCAGATGCCCTCAACAATTCCTACTCACACCAGGAAGCTCACGGTCCCCTTCCTCCCTTGCCATGGCCTCATCTCCTCATTCCCTCACGTACCCTGCGCTGTCTTCATGCCTCTCCCTTCTCCTGAGATGGTCTGCCTCACCCTTGCTCTCTTGGCAGCTTTCGTAAGTTCAATACCATTGGGCATTCCTCTTCCTGATGTTGTTTTTGAGAAGTCCCCCGCCATGGTCATCTGTGTGCCTCTGAGCTCATCAGAGAACACCTTGGGATTCTCTAGAAGTTGCCCCTCCTTCCACATTTTGTTTCTCCTCCGGGTCATTTGGGGATTTGTGTGTGTGTGTGTGTGTGTTTCTAAAACCAATCCATCCTCTTAACACAGCTTTCCTTTCAGAGTAAGACAACAACAGAATATGTTGTTCTTTTTTAAAAAAAAAACTTTTAGAAATCTGTTCTCCCAAAGGTCAGGGAGAACTGATGCCAGAATAACTGCAGACTGAAATCAGCGTCTCCCTAAGTGCTGCTCAACACTAGAACCCAAAGACATGTCAGACAGTGGGTCCCATGGTCACACACGCTAGGGAGACGTCATCTGTATTTATATACTCCACTAAAGAGCCACAATGCAAAAGGACGTAAAGATCCTACAGAAAGAGGTTCCATTTTGTTCAACCCAATGTTTCTCAAACTTTTTTGAACAGAACATTTTCTCTATAATATTCATAATATTAATAGAAATAGACATTTATTGAATCTTTACCCCCATTAAATCCCAACTACAGGCTTAATTTAAACTATTTCAGGAGATTGATCTTTGTAATTGGTTTTTCTTTTTTTTTCTTTTTTTGGTTAACAGTAATTTCACTGATAATAATCACTGATAATAAACTCAAAGATACCACCGAATCTAATCTTGTTCACCTTCAGAAGTGCTCAGAACAAGATGAAAACTCATCAAAAGGAGGAAAATCTAAACAAAGCATAAATATTTTTAGCCTAATGACTCATTGATAAAAGGCTAAGCAACAATGGCTAGTACGTTATTCAGTGAAAACTTGAGAAATTATTAAGAATGTAACAAGCACACACCCTCAATCGTCATATTTCTGTCTTTCAGACTCTTCCAAAGCAAGCTACAATGCACAGATCTCATTCTCATACTGGAAATAATAAAAACTTCTCTCTCTTTTTAAATCCTTAGACATTGTGTCATTTATTCTCATCTCTAGGCCTCTTTTGAATTTCTGGAATTGTGAATGCCAATACATGAAGAAAATGATTGTGCATTATTTTATGGAATGCAACAAAGTTTTGCTGGAGCATGGAAACCACACATAAAGGATTGTTTCTGTTACAAAGAAAGCTGAATGTCAGGACAAGGAAATATATTCCATTTTGAAAAAGAACAACTGTACTTCTTTTCTCCTTGTCCTAGCAGAAGAATCAAATAGTCATGTAACTCATCATAACTCTTCCGTTTCCATTAAAATGCACTTCAGGTATTAAAAATGCACAGGCGTGGGGATGCGTATGTGTATATATATCTATACATCAGTTGTGTAGCTTTTATAATATTAGCATTTCCTTAAAGGTCAGTTTAATCTCTTGGGGCTAACACTGCTTTTCTCCCCCCACTAAGATTGTTATTTCATTTTTATTTATATTTAAAACCTGAAAAAAAATAAAAAAAAATAAAAAATAAAAAAATAAAACCTGACATTAGACAAAGTCTTAATGACTAACAATCTGTAAATGAACTCAGATTATTAGCAGAAACCCTGCAACTCATTCTCAAATGGCACGTCAAAGGAAAGATAGAGTTGCTGAAATATTTTTTTGGAATGCCTTCCCAATTTGGGCCCTGCTGGTTCCATGCTCACCGGTGGAAGTGGTCTGCAGAGACGCGTGCCTTTCACACTTCCACTCCCCTCTGCCATTGCCCGTACAAATGCACTGAAGCAGGTTCCCCCGGTTATCCTTCTTGCTCCAGGTATCTCCGATTCTGTAGGATGTCCTGGTGTCCTGATCATTGCATCTGTCTGTGTCAGAAAGGAAGTATTTAAATATGCAAATCAGGTCAACCTGAAAAAAAGCTCCAGAGTCAACCTCCCAAAAAAGAGTGCAGTCACTGAAAGTTCAGTGAGCCAATCTTTGGTGATGAAATGTTCATACCCAGCTCTGGCGACCACTGGCATCGACCTCCTGAAAGATGGGATTTGGTTTGTTACGGCAGAAAGAGAGATGTGTGATTTTGCATGATTTAGTCTTGTTCTGCTTCCCTGTTTGCCAAAATACTTTTTCGTCATCTCTCACTCATTAATTTTTTTAAAAAATTGTTTTCACATTGGTCCTTTGATCAAGTTCATTCTCTGGCTTTCTGTTCTTCCCTCTCTTTCCTTCCCAGGCTCTCTCTGCTTTCTCCCTGTAATTACTGTATATGACCGACCGGCCTTCCAAGAGGGGACTTTCTTCAGAGATTAATAAACAATAGAGTGGAGAGTAAGGTTCAAAAGGTCTCCCCCACTTGCCCCAAAGAAGCTAAAAAGACAGCAGCATCTGCCTCTTCATTTGTTATGTAAGAAAATTCAGGGGACTACCAACTTTGACTAAAATGTTCTCTTTCCCTCCTCCCCCAGCACACATGGATTTAAAATCACCAATCAAATGGTTTCTTTTGAATTGCTTGGCATTAACCCTCCATGGAAAAAATGGCATCTTGTAATTTGTGACTGAATTGCCATCAGCCTGTGTGTTCAATCATCTGGTAAGTGGATTGTTTCAGTAATAATCCAGTTTTGCCCATATGCTATCCAGAGAGAAGAGAGGATCTGATTTGCATCAGAATCAGAAAGTCATCTCACTGGGTGAGAGAAAACAATCAGACGGTTGATATAAGTCCATACAAATACCCAGACACGTGGATCTACCACCAGAATGGAGGTCTGGATGAAGACGGGCTGGTTACATACAGCCTTTCCCCGAATCCCAGCTAAAGGGACTGTCTTCCCTAAAACCCCCATAGCACTATTCTCAGTATTTGTCTTGAAGTCCTTAATTTTGTGCTCTGTAGAAGATGAATATGTATAAGCCTTTCTCATCTCCCTGACCTACTTACTAAGTGCTCTTCGGAGGCTGGGCTACTGTCCAATTCAGTTTTGTGTTCCTATACCATTCTGTACAAAGTGGAGGACTTATAAAACTTCATGGAATAAATGGCTTTTCTTTGAGGAACTTATCCCAAACTTGTTATTAGAAGAGCTTTAAATAATAGATGAGGGTTTGAGTCATCGCCACCAAGGTCTTGAAAGTCTGATGATCATAATACCATTTTAAATGCAAAAGATCTAATGAACCAGCAAGTTTCTGGGAAAGACTGTCAGAATTATTATCACTTTCCGTCAAAGACTTATTTTTTATTAGCAAAGAATTCAAATTTGGGTGATGAGCATGTGAAGACGGTTAAATACTTTAAGCTAGATAAAGAAAGAAAATAGGTTCAATATATTTTAGATTTAAGATTTATTAATAACACCAACTGTTAATGGCAGTTTTGCTTCAATCAATTCTATGGTTGCTATTTGTTTGAAAGGTATAAAAAAAAGGAGTCTTGAATCCCCAAGGCAATCTCGGAAGGAGGAGTCGTGTGTGCCAGAGGCCAGCTTTTTTATGGCACTAAGATGCCCATTTAGGAGCTTTGGGTAAGAAACACTGTCCTTAACCCCAGGTAGACACATAATTTTAACCTATAAGTACTTTTTATTTTCCTCAATTTTGCTGATGAATATGCCCTATTTAAACTTCAAACATAGAAAGAGGGGATCCTTGGGTGGTTCAGCGGTTTAGCACCTGCCTTTGGCCCAGGGCGTGTCTCTGCCTCCCTCTCTCCCTCTCTCTCTTCTCTCATGAATAAATAAAGAAAATCTTTAAATAAACTTCAAACATAGCACGAAACCTAAAACTTTAGAATTTTCCTCCAGTCTAGGTCAATAGTATCTACATGCCCAAAGAGGTGTTTGCATGTTATTTTAACGATTTCTTTGCTCTTAATACTTGGAAAATATCTCAGTGATAATTTAAACACTTGCAACTGATCTTCAAGTCCATAGCACAGTTGGCATTTGAATGACTACTTGGGTTCCTTCCTTCTTAGTAGCTGATTGCCTAAGAGCTTATTAAACTCTTTACTTTTCTTTGAAGAAGCAGAATAAGTTGACTGGGGACATCCAAATGTTACCAAAGCATCCTGGTATACTGGGTGTGCTCCAAGTGACATCATATTACAATTCTCTCTAGGAATCCAGAAAACAATACCTGGCCTCATCTTGAGCATAAAGAGTTAAAACATACTTCTAGAAGTACAGGTGATACGTCCACTGCCTTCTCCCAGACAAGTACAATCCACCATCATCCAGCCTTGATACGGCTTTTCCCAGGTCTCTCCAACAACGTAGGAAGTCCCAGCAGCGTGATCAAAACATTTCTCCGCTGTAGGGAAATTTGGATGAAAAACAGGGGGAAAAAAGGGTTATTTTGAATTGTGCAGTCTCCTTGTAATTTAAAGTATATTGTGTAAGCAAAAATCCAGCCACATTTTTTTTAAGTGGCACTCTGTTCAAAAAGAAGGGCACGCCCTGTAACTAAGCACATAGTAAGTAACCAAAGCGAAAGAAAGCTCAAGCCCAGCTGGCAGACAGAAATTCTGTTGTCCTAATAAGTACATGGACTGCATATACTCAGCTAGCACCACTGTTCACACCAGTATTTCAGTGAAAACGATCTAGATATGTGTTCATCTGTGGGAAACTATGCACAATTCCAATCTTAATTATGAATGGGTTAAAAAAAAAAAGATGAGAAAGTTGTTTAAAATTTGATTCCTGCAAAAACAACTATAACACAAAGCAAAATAAAAGCTATTGAATTAATAAATAAGAAGTAAATAGTGAAATTTATAGGCAGAAACTTAGATTTGTATTTATAGAGTTCAATTAAAGATTGAGGCCAAAAGAAGCTCAAAAATGTTTATTTTGAAAAACAAACAAACAAACAAACTACCAAGGTGTGATAGAGCACACACAATATTGTTTCAGCCCAGCATGTTCCAACATAGGAATGTGTCAAAAGTGCCATCTTTTTCCTTTTAACTAATTTACATCTTGGCCAAGGAGAAATCTGAGACCAAATATTAAACCAAAGAAATGACTTTTTCCTAAATCTTTCAATTCTATCTTGTGCTTTTGAAACAAAATTAAGACTTTTATCAATGATTTGCACTTTCTGATCTGGCTTCTTCAGAACTACAGATTATAAAATATTTCAGTATTTGAAATGAAATTTCCATTTCATTCTTTTTTGAATTGACATTCAGATCCCGGGTCCCCATGGATTTTCATTTAACCCAACATTTTGACTCTGCCTCCCCACCTCTCATTCATCCCTCAGAGTCACACACCTATGGGCTTGCAGGTCCATTCTCCTTTCCCATTACCGAGACAGACACACTCTAACATGTAACCACCAGTCTCATGTGGTCTCCTCCAGGTGTCACCGATCTTGTAGGACTGACCCCCTTCATGGCACCGGTCTGTTCAAGACAAAAGGCAGATGTTAGAGAGAGAGAATATTAAAAGAAATAGAGAAAAAAGAGGAGAGGGGAGGAGAGGGGAGGGGAGGGGAAGAGAAAAGAGAAGAGAAGAGAAGAGAAGAGAAGAGAAGAGAAGAGAAGAGAAGAGAAGAGAAGAGAAGAGAAGAGATCTCATGTTCCATTTGGGTAGGTATTTAGGTTGGCCAAAGTAAGGACACAGAGAACACCTTGCCCATCAGAAGTAGGGGAAAACTTAACAAATCTGGCCACTTTGGGTCATTCAATTAAATGTCTTGATTTAAGCATGATGGGAAATCACACAGAAAACTGAATGGCAAGAAAAGGGGTCATAAATCCTGGTTCCTCAGAGAGATCACAGGAAATTGGTCCTAGAGCAGAAAAGAAAGGCTGGCAGGCATGACCTCCACACACACACAGCAGGGTGAGCCCGATTAAATGACAAAGCCACATCACATTGGGCATAGCTTTCCAGCTTTCAAGAGTGGGAGAGCCTCCATTTTACCTGAAGACAAATATGTCATATTGGCACAAATCAAATAGACGTATATACCTCGCAAGTAAGGCAATCTGGGTACTCTTCCAAGCTGTTAGGCATAGTGGCACATCCAAAGGCTGAATGTCCCCTCGACTATAAATGCTGTGGACCACTGAGTCTTAAGACTCCCAACAAACTTGAATAAACCCTAACGTTAAATATGGGAAAAGCTGATTGGGTCCGTTCACAAGGGACTGCTTTGTTCTTTTGGAGAGAAGCCTTTCAAGCAACTTATACTTAAAGGATGGATTAAACAAACAAAATACTTTAATGGAGCCTGTTGGTAACCCGGTGAATCATTGTGGAAAGACTGCCTTGGCTAAACTAGAATTGATGAGAGTCAACACAGTCCCCAAAGGTCTTTGGAAACACTAGTAGGCTAATCACTCCATCCTACCTTTGGGAATAGAGATATTTGCTTCCTGGGTAAAAACTATAGGTCACAAAGACGCCAGACTGCATCTGTGAGATGCAAGAGGTCTCTGCCTCACAAGCAAGAAGAGCACACCCCACGGTGGCTAATTCACTCTTTGTGACCATCTCCCAATCACTGAGGATGATCACTTCATCAGGCTGGCTTGAAGATGCCCAGGTAATATATAAAATGGACAATTCCTCTAAGTATGTCTTAACTGAAATGGAACTCAAGAGATCCCGTTGGTACTCATAACTCCACACAGGCTCAACACCATTTCCACCTGGGCACAGAGCCACCTTCCAGAAGCCCTGGAACCAGCCGGGTGACCACATCAGAGCAACTGGTCACGGGGAGGGGGGGTGGTAAATCAGTCATGCGTAACAGAAAGCGACAATGATGGTACTGGAGAAATTCACATATATGATATTTGAGCGTCTTTATGGAATGTCTTTCTTACTTGACATAAATGATATTTTAGCATCATTTCACGGAATGTCCTTCTTACTTGCAATGGTGCAGCTAATTCTTCCACGCCCAGCTCCGATGCACGTACAGTCCCAGATCATGGAGTCCTTAGGGCGCTCATAAGTGTCACCCACGCGGTAGGTGTTCCCCGTGTACTTGTCAAAGCAAGTCTCTTCAGCTGAGGAGAGAAGGAAAGTCCACGTGGGCCTCACGTATGTAAAAGCATTTCTATTCCACTAATCCCATCCAGAGAAACACTCACTCTTCCATTCTGAGTAGCATGGTACAACCGAAGAATGTGAAAACATTTAAATGGGAGATCTAGATTGTACCCCAGGCTTTAATGAAGCCTCAGCGTTTGAATTTTGACCAGTTCTCCCAATTTTCCGTAAATTAACTTCTATTGTAGAGGCTTCTCAGGCCCTTAGGAAAAAGCTGCTGGATTGTGAAGGAAGGCTTCAGATTCCGATCTCTGACTCAGCCAGCCAACCCAAGGTCCACGGAAAAGCAAACAATGTGAAGAGCCCCACCTCCCACCAGGCACTGTCATTTCTTAATCCTACTATTTCCATGTCAGCCTCACCAGTGCTCCTCTGTAGGAGTTGCCATGATTAACAAGAAACAGGACAATGGTCATAAAAGAATGAGAACTTTGAAGCAAGTGGTTAGTGGTTTTTTGGTAGCTGGCAAATCACTTTATAATATAGTGCCCAGAGAGTTTCCTGGCCCATAACCTTACAGTTGAAAATCTGAAATTCCTTTCTAATAAATTAAAAATTTATAAGCATTTTTTTTTTTTTTTTTTTGGACGGGGAACACAAAACCTTCCATTTTCTCATCAACAACTTTGGGAGAATAAAACGAAAAGAAGACTCTAGGGACTACTTTGGGATACACCGGTTCTTTTGTTTTAAAGGTAGAAGTAACACGTGAAAGGCAAATGGAAGCGGTTCTTAACACTTTTTAAAGAGGAAAAGACAGAAAATTGTACTGGAGAAAAGGTGTATGTATTTTTATTACCAATGCTAAGTTTAATTAACAGGTACCAGTTCCCCATACACTAAAGGATTCCAACTGCCAGGCTCTCCCCCCCCACTTACGTTCAGGTTTACTCTCGCAGTTAAAGCCTCGGCTCCCTCCGTAACAGGTACAAACCAAGGCATTTCCCAGGTAGGTGCGCTCCCATTGTTGGTTTATCTGATAGTGTTTCCCATTGTCGTAACAGCCAGCTATAAAGGATTGAAGAAAAAAAGTTATTCCATCTGCATGCCCCCTTTCTTCCAAAGTATGGAATTTTCTTGCACAGCTAAATGGATGACACTGAGCAACAAACATAGAAAAATAACTCACTCATCAGAACATCAGAATTAGTATTCTGATAACAATATTCCACAAAAATACAAGAAATTAGCTCCCGGAAGAGTTAACCACACAATCTGCACACGTAGATATTTAGGTATTCCTTCCCCCCACCGCACCCTCCCTCATCTTTTAACTTGGCTAAATGTTCTACAGTGAGGTCATTTCCATCTGGCCAGGGGTCTACATCAAAGGAATGGAAACATTTTGGACAGCAGATACCTGCAAGGACCTTCAATGCTTTTGGGGTGGGGTGGGGTGGAGAGCACGTCAAGAAGGACTTTAAGCAGTTTCCGTTAGCCCGGGCTAGGGGAGGGTGTGTCTCTGAAAAGCTGGGAAAGGAGTTCCCATCTGTGTTCTTGGAGAAGGGGCCTCAAGGGCCCCCAAAGCGCTCTCAAGTTGGTTAGCAGCCCCGCAGCTATCTAGCAGCCCCCTCTCCCCCCAATTCCCAGTTCAAAAATACTCAGGTATCTGGTAGCCAAGGGAGTCAGGAGCGCAAGGACCACAGGGGTCCCACAGGGGTCCCACAGGGGTCCCACAGGGGTCCCACAGCGAGCACGCTTAGGCCGGCCTCGGCTCCCTCCGCGGGGGGCGCGGGGCGCGGGGCTGCAGGGGCGCCCTCCCCGCGGCCCCCTGGCCCCCAGGCGCTCGCTCGCCCCGCGCGCTGCAAACTTCGGCGCGAGTCGGCGGGCGGCGCGGGCAGCTCTCGGTACTCACGCTTGCTCGGGCCGCCGGCCGCGGGGCCCTGGGGCTGCACGATCTGCTGCGCCTGCCTCCGGCCCCGGGCGGCCCCCGCCGAGCGCAGCGCGGCCCCCAGGGCGGGCACGGCGAGCAGCAGCAGCAGCCGCAGCCGGGCCCCCGGAGCCCCGAGCATCTCGAGCGCCGCGCGGACACGCGCTCAGCAGCGGGCGACAGGCCGCCGGGCCGGGCTCCCGGGCAAGCGGCGGGGGCGGGGGCGGGGGGCTCCCTGCGGGGCCGCCGGGAGCGCGGGGGCCGGGCGGGCGGAGGGCGAGACGAGGGCGAGCAGAGCGCGGGACGGGAGGCGGCGGCGCTGCCCTCCTCCCCTGCGGAGCGCAGTCGGCGCGGGCGGCCGAGCCCGGGGCGCCCGGGCTTATATGGGACGGTCCCCTCCCGCCCCCCGCGAGGCCCGGGGCGCCGCGGAGGAGGGACGCCCGGCCCCCGCCCCCCTTCCCCCCTCCCCCCCGCCCCCCTTCCCCCTCCCCCCCCCGCCCCCGGCCGCCGCCGCCGCCGCCGCCGACCGCGCGCCCATTGGCCCGGGCCCCGGGTGACGTCAGGGGGGCTGTGGGTTCGCCGCGAACAAAAGAGATGCTGATCGCCCGCCAGGACCCGGGCCGGACAACTTTTTTTTCGGTTTCCTTTGCGGTCGTCAAACTTTCTCGGGGCTGGAGGGGGAGGGATGGGAAGCGGCTGGACCGGGTAGACGGCGAGGAAGGGGAGGGGCCGGGGCGCGCGGGGGCCCCGCTTTCCCCTCCTCTTTTCCTGGGGGCTGCAGCGGGGTGGGGGGGGGATGAGGAGGAATCGCATCACCTCTGGAAAGGAAAAGGTGTGCTCGCTGGAGCGTACTTCGCAGGGACGCAAGGCCGTCCAGGGGCCACCGCCGTGCAGCTGGAGGGACGGGGCTGGCCCTCCTCCGGCTCCCGCTTCGGTCTAAAGTGCGCGACTTGGGACTCCCTTTCCTCGCGGCCGCGGCGCCCGGTCCAGGACCCCCCGCACCCCTGCACCCCTGCATCCCCGCACCTCCTGCACCCCTGCACCCCTGCATCCCCGCACCTCCTGCACCCCTGCACCCCGCACCCCCTGGACTCCTGCACCCCTGCACCCTTGCACCCCGCACCCCCTGGACTCCTGCACCCCTGCGCCCTTGCACCCCGCACCCCCTGGACTCCTGCACCCCTGCGCCCTTGCACCCCGCACCCCCTGGACTCCTGCACCCCTGCACCCTTGCACCCCGCACCCCCTGGACTCCTGCACCCCTGCGCCCTTGCACCCCGCACCCCCTGGACTCCTGCACCCCTGCACCCTTGCACCCCTGCACCCCGCACCCCCTGGACTCCTGCACCCCTGCACCCGGCCGGCGGCTGGGGAGCGCGGGAAGAAGCCAGCGTTCAAGGAGCTTCCACTAAGCATCTTCCATGAGTTTCTACTAAGTTCTCCCGGGGGCCGGGACGGTCTGGGAGAAATTCAGGAGAAGCTCTTTTTTTTTTTTTTTTTTTTTTTGGAAAAAGACAAAGGAGCACTTTGCTTTTCAAAATGTGCAGGGAAGCCCGTCTTGGCTGCGGCTGGGGCGCCTGTTTCCACTCGAAGTGCAGTCAGTCGTGGACGGGCTCAGCGCTGCCAAGTTGGACGGGCTGCGGGGGAGAAAGGGCTTCCAGTCGCTGCCCCCGTTCACCAGGCCCGTCACACCTGGAGACAGATCTCGTTGGGCTCCCCCAAAGCTAAGGCCATTTACAGCCTTCCTTCCCGGAGTCCCTTCCTCGCTTTGATTTGGCATTTTGGGGGGTAGACATCAGTTACATCACAGAATGAATGCCCTTCCCCTGGCCCCTGCTGCCAATCCCCCCCTCCACCTTATATTTCAATTGTTATGTATTCCAAGAATGTGGAAGGTTCCCATTTAAGGTTTCTCCCTCTTTCCCTCTAAAGGCAGAGCTGAAAGACTCTAGCATTTAGCAACTCATCACGTCAGACTGTTTTCAGACCAAGTCACACTTGCTTTAAAAGATCTTCAAAAAGAGGACTCTACAATTTTCTTCCCCAAGCCCCAAGAGACCCCAACTCAAAGCTCTGCCCTCCAGTCGTGTTAGTGGTACCGACCTCTTGTTTGCTTTGAGAACCTATGAAAGCTACTGGCAAAATGTTTATTTCTGCAAGTACTTGTTTTCTCCAAAAGTTCCACCTCCTCTAACTGCCACGGGGTAAAGAACTCTATGGTCTATAAAATGCCCAACACATCAAAGACACAAAACTAACATTTGTTTTTGTTAACGCACAGATTAAAAAAAAAAAAAAAAAAACCACAGCAAATATCAGTTCTTACAAACAGTGTAAAATAACTTCATGAGTAATCTTGGTGACCAACATTTCAAGTTGAGAGAGTGCCATGGATTTCCCCAAATTTAGAGTCCTGTCTGGGCTAGAGGTTTCTTTTTTTTTTTTTTATTTTTCTCATCATCATTTGACAAAGGAGTTTTCTCTTTCAACTATAAAAAGGCCCCTTGTAAAATTCCTAGTAAAGTTCTGGGAAGCCAGAGGTAAGGATACCTGGAAATCAGGCTGTAAGCAAGATAAACCCAAAGCTAAAGCTTTCTTAAAATACATAGATTCTGGGGGAAGGAAATAAGTGGTTAGACAAATATTTTGTCAACAAAAAGCATGATAGTTTGATATATTTACTGTACTCAAAATACATTAGAATAACATGCATATGAGAGCTTGGGGGAAAAAGGACCGCCCTACATTTTAGAAGAAACTTTTGTACTTCAATCTTACTGAAAAATAATTTGTTTGAGGAAATCGTGTATCTCTTATAAATTATAAGCAAAAATATGAAAACATTTAACTGAATTTTGTGGGACTGTTTGGAAGTTTACCCTTTTACTTGAAATTTTTGGTTATTTTTCTTTACTTTGCACACAGAGACATTTCCTCAGTTAAGATAACAAGGCTTGCTTTGGTATTCTTTTATTATCAAAATCCCTGGTAACTCTGTAAGTCTATTATCTCCAACTGGAGAGATCATTAAATATTGAAGACCTCACTGACTCTGTTCTAACTCAACTGATAATGCCTGGGATCCCAGACACCCTTGCATTTCTTAAGAATCCTGGGGACTCTTGACAGGGTGGGTTCCACAGTAGTAAGTAGCATCCTACCATACGCTTGGGTTTAGTAGTTAGATCCTTGGGTTTCTTTTTCTCCTCTAGGTTTGGAGAGGGAAGTGTGACAAGAGATAGAAAGTAAATTCATAGGGGGCTGGAGCAGGGCCCAGGAATTGACTGTAAATGGGCAGAAATCTTACTGGGGGGTGGGGGGGGAGGATGAAAAGAAATGTTCTAAAACTAGATTGTGATGGTAACTGCACAAATTGGTAAAGTGACTAAAAATCATAGAGTTGTACACTTCACATGGGTGAAGTTTTATGGTACATAAATTACACCTTGACAAAGTTGTGTTTTAAAAAATTGATCAAAAAGTCTTTTTACTTGCACCTCTTCTGATTTTGTTTCAAGGACACACTCCCAAGAGGCTGCAACATACACAAGGCAGCCTCCTTTCTTCGTTTTTTTTCTGCGAGGAAGCCTCCCTTTAATAAGGAGCGGGTTCTTCCCTCTACCCCAGAAACCCCTTAGGAAACCCAGGATTTGTGGGATGGCATGTATGTTTCGAGACAGAACAAATCCTCACTTAGAACCGTGCCCTGTTTCTCCGTGGAAATGCCGTGGCGATGGGGCTCTCCCAGAATTTAGAACAACTCAAAATGTCAAGAAGGAAAAGATGCACATGTCTGTGTGTGGGGAGGTGGTGAAGTTGTTATTTGGATGTTTCCTTAGGCAGGCGGTGATTGGGGATTATGAGCAATTATGAAATCTGAACTGAATTGACTTCATTAGTTGAAGATCATGGTTATGCACAAAAAGAATTTATCAGATCCAGTCATTTCAAGAGGATTGAAATTAAAACAATTTAAGGGCTAAATTTATTTTTTATTTATTTTTATTTATTTTTATTTTTTAATTTTTTTAAGGGCTACATTTTAAAAGGCAGGTTTTTTTTTTTTCCAAGTGAAAATGAGTTTCCTTTAAGAGTAATACACACATTGCAGACAATACCCTTTCGAGTTGAAACCCTGGCCTACTGAAAAAAAAAAAAAAAAAACTATCCCTGATAAGAAATAACTTCTGACCCAAAGTTTACTTTAAAGGAAGGTAGGCTGTTTTTTTTCTGAAAACCTTTGGCTTTTATCTTGTTCTTCATCTTTCTGGGTCTGGTTAGAAGGGAGGCCATTGACTAGTGACCTTTGGAACTTTCTGCCTTCAGAGCCCATAGTGTCTTTTTCTATTTCATGGCTTTCTACAGGAAGGAAGGCTGGATGGAGATAAATTGCAACAGTTTTGTTTCTTTATCTTGATTGTATTTTTGTCCGCAGGAGATCCTTCCCATCTTCTTCCCTTGAAAGCAGCCAAGCTTGCAAAACTGCTACTGGTTAAACACAGGTGTGAGAAGGAAAAATAAACTGCCCCATGGGCAGCCCTCATGGGCAGCCTGTCTGGGCAGTTTGTCAGGGCGCCTACAACCAGGGGGAAAAATATGTGATAAGGGCTTTAAATTATACCTTGAAAGCTAGCCAGTTTCCACTTAATAAGCATTTTGTTTATATTTTAAGTTACTTTATTATTTAATCAGCACTTTTAAAAGCCTTCATCTGTGCCCTTTGTTTTTTACCAGGAGCACTCTTTTCTCATTAAAGTAACTCCCAAAAGGCTTTTTTTTTTTTTTTTTTGCAAAGGAGTCTAATTCATCCTGGAACACTTCACCAAAACTATGACAGAGAACGCTCAGCTTCCCAAGGTAGGTAACAGTTTCTGGGAGAATTTTTATTTTTGTGCATTGCTCCTTTTTCCGGTTTTACTTTTATTTTATATTGGTGGCTTTAAAGATTTGTTTCGAAAGGCTGAATTTTTGTTGTTGTTGTTTTGTTTTTACAAACTTAAAATATTTTTTAAAACACGTCAAGGATTTCCACTCCTTAAATTATTTTCCATCCTTTTACATTCATGTACTTCTGGTATCTCATATGCAGCTAATCCTGAAGGTTGTGTCAGATGCTTAAAAATAACTGTACCCATTATCTCTTAAATAAACTTTCAAACCAACAAGAGTATTGCGATAATAGGTGGTCAATAGGTGATCATTCTATGGACTCTTTTTAGTTGATTAATTAGTTATAATAAAGAGATTCAACTGAATTATAAAAGTGAAAGTAAATACATCTCTAAATCTATGCTGACCATTTTCTAGATAATTTTAAAATACTCTGTTATTAACTCTGAACATGAGATGCAACAGATAGATACTTAAGATCACTACTAAATTGGGGTGCCTGGCTGGCTCAGTCAGAAGAGTAGGTGATTCTTGATCTCGGGCTTGTGAGTTCGAGACTCATGCTGGGTGTAGAGATTCCTTAAAAATAAAATCTCAAAAAAAAAAAAAAAAGGAAAGAAATTTTAAAAATCATTCCTGGGTCAAACATGGAAAACGAGGCAAGCTCAAGTGCCAGCATCAGGTCATGGAGATTCCGGGCACCTGAAGAGAAATACATTTAGATTTCATTAAGTACTTACTCTGAGCCAGACTCAGACTCTATACTAAGTGCTTTTTTTTTTTTTTTTCATTCAACCATCAACAACCATCTGAAATAAATACTGTCCTCTGCTCAGTCGCTCTTACCGACAAGGTCTGAAGCTTGGAATGATGTTTTGTGAATCACCAGCCTTGTTAGAATTATGATACCACCTAATGATCCTCCTCTGGAATGAAGGTGTGGGCAAAGCAATGGGCTGGAGAATTTAGAGGCTGATTGCTTCAGCAGGGGACAAATTTATTCAGAAGATGTCACACAGGACTCTATAACCTGATACGTTACTGTTTGTCACCTGTGGTATCCAGGGCCATTCTTTTTGTGAACCAGTTTCCTTCAAACTGTCCAACTATGGATGTTCTGAATCGCACAAGGAGGACTATTACCCCGGGCCCCCCAGCCTACAAGCATGCTGGAGCAGAGTCTCTGTCCTGTTTACTCTGTGTGCCCAGCACAGGGCACAAGGCACTATGGGGTAAGCACTTGGGATGATGAATGAAAGGAAGGAAGGCTAGATGATGAGCGCTCTCAAATTATTCACATTTGGGGATTATTTATCCAGCTGATCCCATTACTAAGTGCTCTGCATGTGTTATTTTAATTTATTGTCAAAGTGACTGCCAGAAATGGATATAAATAGCCCCAATTTTCTCTCTGAGGCTCAGAGAGTTTTGAAGATGGTCCTTAAGCTTGTGCCGTAAGGAGAGGGACAAAGCTGGGACTTCAGTCAAGAGCTTCCTGATGTAAAATCCATGCCCTTCACCATTCACCTCATTTAAGTTTTAAGAAATCTGGAAAAGTTCTTGGATGGTTACTTATTTTTCTGGTCCCCCCAGATCTCCATGCTGGTCCCCCTCCATCTCCTTCACGACCTTGTTCTGCCCTGGGGGCTGACCCTTGGACTAGACGAAAGACTCCTCTGCTTCCTGGAGGCCTTCCGTGCTCCCTCTCCAGGGCCATGGTTCTGATGGCCCCTGCCTCTCTCTAGAACATGCATTCTCGGAGGGTGAAAACTGGTTCTTGAGGTGTGGGTAGGGGTTAAAAAAAACAAACAACCCAACCCTACCTGATAAAATCTTTTTTCTTCATTGGTAATTTCTACCTAACTTATTAGGTAGAATTTGGATTAGATTTAATTTTTGGAGTGAGGGAGGAGGTTGAGGTAGATGTAAGAACTATAAAGAAATAGCGGAGAACACTGGTCTGGAACCACATTGTCTGCCAGACTGATCTCTGAAGCTCCAGCCCTCACTGGCTCCCTCCTATGATGGCAGCCCTCGTAGTGACAAGACTTCACACCTTGCTGGTCCCTCGGGGTCTCAAACATCCCTTCATCCCTTGGCTATTCCCTTACCTTTTTACCAGAGCCTTCACCAACGTCTTTCACGGGAAATTATTTGAATTCTGTTTCCTGATGAACTCTGACAATACAGATGCCAACAGTTTCTAACAATGACAAGAATAGTTCACATAAGCTATGGTTTAGGGGCACCTGGGTTACTCAGTGGTGAGCGTCTCCCTTCGGCTCAGGGCGTGATTCTGGGGTCCTGGGATCGAGTCCTGCATCGGGCTCCCCACAGGGAGCCTGCTTCTCCCTCTGCCTGTGTCCCTGCCTCTCTCTCTGTGTCTTTCATGAATAAATTAATAAAATCTTTTTTAAAAAAAGGTTTTTTTTTTTTAATATAAGTTGTAAATTATAGCCAAACAGATGTAGGGAACATGAATTCTTTTTCAAACTTAGCAAATAATATGACTCAGTGCTTTCTCCTTGTATTTCCCATGTCTTGGCTTTTTTTTTTTTTTTTCTCTGTTTCTCTCTCTGGTGAATACGTGCCCCTCAAATACTATATCTTTCCCAGAGCAAAATGCTCTGATGACTGGAACAAATGATCTAATGGCTATACAATTACAAAGAAAAGAAAACAAGATTTTATTTTTAGGTATGTATGTTTTAACTTCTTGACTCCCTTGGAAATTATTTGACTTATCTACCAAGTAATTTGTTCATACAAAGAAGTTGGGATCAAGAGCTTTACCACCCCAGAAACAGAAACTGATCTTTAAAAGTCCCTCATGAATCTACAAATGTCATATATGTAAAAGCTAAGAGTTTTTACACGTTTTCCATATATGTAAAGATGAGTTTGGCTTTTGAATGCATTTAGATTCTGAAATAATTTAGCTGAGAGCTTGTAAAGTCAAGGAAAGTTTATTTGATTGCTCTACTTTTGCAAGCAGTGAACTCCAAGGCCTTATCAATATTCAGTGTAGATTAATTCCTTACACAGGAGCAAAACTTTCTTGGACAGATCTTATGGATCAGTAATCATAGCCTTTCAGAGACTCTCCATCAAAAACACGCAATAGTCTGTTATACTTTTCATCTTAAAATACAACATGATATTTAGGAACACAATTTTTCATAAAACGTTTTGAAACATCCCATATCGTCATATCGTGTTCTGATGTTTCAGTTTACTCATCTTTTAAAAACTGAAGAACCCATTTACGTTTAGGTTAATTTGGAAACTAAAAGCAATTGTAGTGTCTTTGTCAGCTCTGTGTGATTCATTACAGCTCATCTTAAAGATACTTGATCATTTATCCTCTAGTTGTTACAGCACAGTGGTCACATTTTTGTCAATATGTACAAAATTCTTGAAGGATTCCTGATAGCTTACTCACACATTCTATTGATTTTCCCATTTTCTTGGTCCAATTCAATTCTGAAGCAGAATAACCCAAATGTATACAGGCCCAAATTATAAATTCATTTCAGTTTGGAAGGGAGCAATACTAACCATGAATTCTAGTTAGAACATCACATTTGTTCTGATACTTTCTAACCTCTCTGAGGAAGTGAGTTTTTCAACTTAGGCACATGATGTATCAAATTAGAAGATATTCTCCTTGACTTATGAAAATCTTTGTTTTTTCATTATATGTTTCTTTTTTTTTTTTTTTAAGACTGATTTATTTATTTGAAAGAGAGAGAAAGAAGCTCAAGTGTGCAAATGAGGGGGGCAGGGCAGAGGGAGAGAGAATATCTGAGCAGACTGCCGCTGAGGACGGAGCCCCAGGCGGTGGTGTTCCATCTACAACCCGTGAGATCAGGGCAAAACCAGGAGTCTGGATGCTTAACCGACTGAGCCACCCGGGCGCTCCCATTCTCTGTTAGTTATTAAATTTGTTTTTTAATTGTGGGCTAATTAAAATCACCTGAAGTTATGACCTAGACAACTGATTCTAATATTCCAGCAAACTGATTTTGGTTATTCTCAAATAATAACATTATTTAGAGAGAGCTATAATGAGAGAATTTTTAAAAATTTAAAAAAACATGGACAAACTGTTTTCTCTAAAATGTTCCTTTAAGATTTTTAACAGTTTAATGGTATAATTGACACATAATAAACTGCACATACTTAAGAGTACAATTTGATAAATGTTGGCCTGTGTGTACACTCAAGAAATGATCACCACAATTAAGATAGTGAACATATCCATCACCTTCAAAGGTTCCCCTATTCCCTTGGGCAATCCCATCCTCCTGCCTCATCTATCCTCAGGTGACCACTAATTTGTTTTCTGTCACTATGGATGAGTTTGCATATTCTAGAGTCTTATATAAACAGAGCCATACTGTGTGGAGATATATATCCACACACTGTATGGACATTCATACAAATGAATATATACACATATATTCATTCTTTCTATTACTAAATAGTATTCAATTAAATAAACTATGATGTATTTGCCTATTCATCTGCTGATGGACATTTGAGTGGTTTTTGATCACTAGAAATAGAAACCATAAAAAACATTTGCATGTGAATGTTCTTCTTTTGGGTAAATGTTTAAGAGTGAAATGGCTGGATCATATCATAGGTATATTTTTTAACATCTTAAGAAAATCCCAAATGGTTTTCCAAACTAGTTGTACCATTTTGCATTCCCACCAGCAATGTATGCAGACTGCAGTTTCTTAACATTCTTGTCAACACTTAACAATGGTCATCTTTTACATTTTAACCATTCTAATAAATATATAGTGACTTTACGATTTTAACTTGCATTTTCTTAATGACTAGTGATGTTAAGCATCTTTCAATGTGCTTATCTGCCATTTATATATCTTGTAAAATGGCTGCTCCAAATTTTTTCTCATTTTTAAGCTGTATTTTTGTTGTTGAGTTTTGAGAACTTTCTGTGTATTCTAAGATACAAGTTATCAGATACATGCTTTGAAAATATTGTCTCGTGGTATATAGCTTGTCTTTTTTTCTACAGTGGTATGTTTTGAATTGCAAAATTTTCCAATTTGATTAAGTACAGTTCATAGTTGTTGTCCTACCTCATTTGTTTGGGTTTCTTATGGTTTATTGTCCCTTGTTACCTGATGTCTTGCATCTTGAAGACTATGGTTTCATATACTTTTTTTCTCTCTCCCTCTCTCTTGAGAGAGATCAAGCTCTCTCTCTCCCCACATTTTTTTAAGTTGTTTCAAATGAGATTGTAAATTTGTTTCCTATAATCCTATCTTAGCTGAAAGTGGGAGTCCTCTTGAGTTTTCAGAGATCTTGAATATATTAATAAGTTGAAAAAAATGCTATGCCTTCCTTCCAATATAACTTGGAGTTCTATTATACATTTTTAGATATGTTTGTGTCTCTTTTATTTTGTGCCCAATAGAAGTATTACTTTTAGGAATTTTTTATTACATAGATTCTTTAACTACTGTCTTAATATTTCCTTTCAGCTTATAACACATTATTTCCTTTTCTTCCACTTTGCTTTTTGAAAACAAATTTTATTTCTCTTGGAACATGATGTCAAAGACTGAAATTGGAAGAAAGTGTAAGCTCAAATCCATGGAAAAGACAACACAGGAAACAAATGCTGTAACCATGGCTACTCTAGATGCTGAATGAAATGGTTATTAAGCTAATTGGTAGATAATCCTGGCATCTATTATCATTTAATATAATTAGTGTATAAATAAGGTGATAAAAATTATGCTCTGTGTGAAGTTGTTCCTGATGATTGTTGTCTCTGTGTGCAAGTGAGAAAACTAATAAGAAAATGATGATTATTAGTGGCAAAAATAATAATAAGTATAGGCCTTCTCTGGTTATTCTGGCCCAATATGATATTTTTCTTCTTGCATTGATTATACTTATATTCCTTTCCACATAGACTGGCGTATTGTTATGGCTCCTTAGAACAATTTTTTATATGGATTCTTTTCTCCCCAGTAACACTGTAAACTCTTTGATGGTAGGCATTGAATTCACTCCTACTAAAAGACTTTTTATTTCTGTTAGTTGAGGTTCTGTAAGGAATATGATGGAGACTGGCCATATTCTCTTCTTCCACAGTTAGTCCCTTTGTGCACAACTGGACTCCATTTTACAGCCTCCTCTGCAGTTAGGAATTGCAATGGAAATAGTTCTCACCAGTGGAATGTGAGAAGTGATGTGTCCCTACTGTGGAGTCTGAGACTTAATTCAATGAGCCTACCTCCTTCAGATTCTTGTATTTCTTCCCACCAGTTGAAAACCCAGTCCTGAGGGAGGATTGTTGACCAAGAGTTTACATGTTTACTCTTCATGTGGCAGATGAGAGAATTTCTCTCTGGACTGAGTCTCTTTGGAAAGAGTGATGGGTAGATACAATGAAATGGCCAGATGCCAACCCAGTCACCTCCAGTGATGCCAGCTCCATCATGTGCCCAGAGTTTCCAAACAGATCTTTGGTGCCTCAATTCTAAATCTAAATAGACAGCCAAAGGTCACCAAACATTTAAAGAAAACCTCTTATGTGAAAAAAAGATCACAATGGACAGAACAAAAAGATTTGGATGAGTGACAATGCAAGAAATGGAAGAAAACAAAAAACAAAATAAATGAAACCCAAAACTCCATGACTGTAGAGAGAGAAAATACTTATTGTATGAATTTTAAAAAAGTAGTTATGGATGTATGGGCATTCAGAGGGAAGAAATTACCATCAAATTAAAAAACTAGGGTAGCAGAAACTCTAAGTATTGATTTTACGAGGAATTATGACGGAATCGGGAAGATAAAAGAAAGGGACGTGTGTACAGGGAGTGAGTAAGGTGGCAGAGGAAGGAAAGATGGGGAGGGATGGGGTAAAACAGCTGTTTTTCATTATCAACTTTGTACTAGGGACAGCTGGGTGGCTCAGTGGTTGAGTGTCTACCTTCGGCTCAGGTAGTGATCCCGGGGTCCTGGGATCGAGTCCCACATCTGGCTTCCCATGGGGAGCCTGCTTCTCCTTCTGCCTATGTCTCTGCCTCTCTCTCTGTTTCTCTCCTGAATAAATAAAATCTTAAAAAAGAACCCCAAAACTTTATACTAATTATCACTTGATAAAAATAGAATCAAATTATATAAAAAAAGCAAAATAATAGGGAAAAAGAACTGTCAAGACACTTGATTTAAACTGAATGTTCTTAGTTGTTCTAGCACTGGAGATAGATATTGCAGTTTTCTCTAATTCAATAGCTTTCCAAGTTGGAAGGACAGTGAGAGGCCAGGACAAATGAGAGATTTCCACTACCCAAGCCACAAGCTATCTTTGGCAAACAAGATTTATTTATTTATTTCAGCTCCTTGGGGATGAATCAAAAGTCTTATTCCAGAGCTCAGATACTTCAACATGTCCTGACCAAGGGGACATTTGAAGAACAAGGGGATAGTAGACACTAGATCAGAAATCCTAGGGGAGGACTTGTGATTATTTCTAGGGTGTACTGATGATCTAATGTATAGCTATTAAAAATAGTCAAAATTATACCATAGCTATACTGTATGAAGTGAAATTAAATAACTGAAAATAAAAATGCATATGCCTTTCAATGTAGCAATCTCGAATTCATATCTTTTTTTTTTTTAGGATACCTAACAATGCACAGATCACCAGATCTAGGGGCCAAATCTAGCCCATCTTTTGTTTCTGTGCAGCCTGTGAGCTAAGAACAGGTTTTAGATTTTCAAACAGTCAAAAAAAAAAAGATTTTCAAACAGTCGGGAAAACCAAGAGAATAATATTGTATAAGACAATTACATGAAATTCAAATTTCAGTGTTCATAAATAAAATTTTGCTGGAATACCACCATGCCCATTTTTTAGACATATTGCCTATGGCTGCTTTCTAGCTACAGTGACAGAGTTATGCAGCAAGAGAGACCATGTGAACCACAAAACTGAAAATATTTACTATTTGTCGCTTTAGGAAAAAAAGTTTGCTGACTCTTGACGTAGACCAACTGAGTGAAGTATCTTTCCAGATTACTATCCTGTTTCTTCTAATCTTCTCAATTGTCTTGCCCACACCCAAGTCAAAACCAATATTTTAAATTCCCCACTTGATCACGTCTTTCCAAAGTAATTCAAATTAATTTTCAAGGAAAATGCGCTTTTCACACTTCTATTTCAAAGGTTCAAAAATAATTAAATTGCATGATTGTAAAGACAAGTACAGATGGGATAAACAGTTTGGTACCTGACAACTGACCCTGTAAATATACAACCCAACTGATTGGAGCAGAAGGGCATTGGCATGTTGGACAGGACCATGGGCTTTGAGCATGCCTGGGATCGCCATTATGTTCTAAGGAGAGAAAGCAGAGCGCAGGTTAACATGGTGCATGGCTTGAGTTGTTTAAGACATTTTACATTGAAATTGTGGTCTGGTTATTTCAGCTGTTTAGTTTCCTCACCCCAACTTAAAGTATAAACCCCCAAAGGGCAGAGGGTTATTCTCACACTCCTTTGTATCCTTTCCCCAAGCGTGGAGAGCTGAACACAGCACATGGCCAAGGTACAGTCAGAGCCTCCTGATGGGAGGTTATTTAATGAAGCTCCTGCAAGCCTGCAGGTGACAGGTGAAGCTCCTGCAGGGTGGCAATTCCTGGGGTAAGTCAGTTCTCACAGCCACGTGGAAAGGTCTGCTCAACCACTGATTTTAAGCCCTCAATCTGTTTTGATTTGCGATGCTGTATTTCTTTTTTGCCATTCTCCCAAATGACACTTCAGCTTTCCTGATTCATTTTTATGCTTTCTCGTCTACCGCTTCAATATTGGACTCTTGCCTAAGCAGCAAAATTCAAAGAAAAGTCTCCTGTCAGAACTGCTGATGTGAAAGAAGACCATAAGGTTCAAATGACTTCATAGTGCATAAAACAATGTGAGTGAAAATGGGCACATTACTTATTGTTCCTGACCAAGATGGGGATGCAATGGAAAGCTTGCTCAGTTTTGGTGAGAAGGGAAAGCTTCTTGCCCGCTACCTAAGACACAAGTTGCAAGATGTCATTAATATTGACAACAACAGCAAAAAACTGTCTTGAAGGCCCGTTGTCATATAAAATTTGCATAATTCTTGCCTTAAATATTTTCATTTTTATTTACTTGGGAATACGATTAAGAATCTATAGTTGTGCGGCCTCATCTAAAACTCCTCATTACCCTAAGAGGAAAATGCTTTTCTATTGAAAATTAACCCAACACTTTGTATATATACAAGGTATATATCTCAACCTATAATTACTGAATGTATAATTAACTGTCAAATGTTAAGTATGTGTAATCTCGCGTCGGAAGCACTGATAAAAATTAAGTTATTCATTTTATTCTTCATTTGCCTTATGAGTTCAGGAGAAGTGCGGATTTTTAAAAAAGATTTTTTATTTATTCAGGCAGTCCGGGTGGCTCAGCGGTTTAGTGCCTGCCTTCGGCCCAGATTGTGATCCCGGAGACCCGGGATCGAGTCCTACATCAGGCACCCTGCATGGAGCCTGCTTCTCCCTCTGCCTGTGTCTCTGCCTCTCTCATGAATAAATAAATTTTAAAAATCTTTTTAAAGATTTAAAAAAAGATTTTATTTATTTATTCATGAGAGACGCAGAGAGAGAGAGAGAGGCAGAGAGACACTGGCACAAGGAGAAGCAGGCTCCCCGTGGGGAGCCTGATGTGGGACTCGATCCCAGGACCCCGGGATCACGACCTGAGCCAAATGCAGATGCTCAACCACTGAGCCACCCACGTGCCCCAGAAGTGCTGATTTTTATTACTTAATCACCCTCTTTTGTAAAAACTGGATAAAATAATATCTGTCTACATCATTAGTATATTGCAAAGATTTGTAAGAGTGGTCTATGGCGTGGCATTTAAGGTAGCTTTTGGTTTCATATTTATCAGTTAGTTTTATACAGTTGGCACTCTGGTCCTTGATTTATCAGTACATATATCTGTGTCCCCTTGATTACACTTTAGAAAAAAAAATCTTTCTGTGCCTGTTTCCTTATATGTAGAATGAGTCTGTTGAATTAGATTATTTCTTACTCCTGGGTTAAACAATTACATCATTATAAAACAGCTCTTATCAATTACAATTTTTTAACTTCACTTTCAATGATGGCTAAATATAAAATAAGGACACATTTATAGTCACTAAGTATTCAGGTAACACTTTACATATACCTAGAAAATTGAAATTTATATTTTAGCAAGGAATATGGGCTTATATTCCCAACTTGCTTTGTTTCTAAGAGAAAAGGTGAAGAGATAAAGCTCTCTCTCTAACTAGAGTAAAAACTTTGTTTCTCCCCTCTGTTTAAATCATCAGAAAAATCTTTCTCACTCTACTTCATGATTTCCTTTTCTTGGGGTCCCTGGAGGTGGGCAGTGTAGCTCATAAAACAGCCATCTCTTCCCTGCCTGCATCCTACAGAGATGGCCAGTGAGGGCTAGGATGGAGGAAATGATTCATAATGGGAGTGACATGGGCCTGCTAACTGTGCCTGGAATTAGGAAGGCTCATCTGGGATCCCTGGGTGGCGCAGTGGTTTGGCGCCTGCCTTTGGCCCAGGGCATGATCCTGGAGACCCGGGATCGAATCCCACATCGGGCTCCCGGTGCATGGAGCCTGCTTCTCCCTCTGCCTGTGTCTCTGCCTCTCTCTCTCTGTGACTATCATAAATAAATAAAAATTAAAAAAAAAAAAAAAAAAAAAAAAAAAAAGGAAGGCTCATCTGCCCACTGAAGGCCCCACTGGACTGACCCACCGAGGGTATGTGACTGTCCCAGCAAGGCCAGATGCATGGAGGAACAGTGAAGCAATAAAGATCTCAATGACCAGGCTCCATACCTAGGGGTAGAAGGAGTGCAGAGTTCAGCTGGCTTGTCTAATTATTCCTTTTTTTTTTTTTTTAAGATTTTATTGATTTATTCATGAGAGACACAGAGAGAGACACAGAGACACAGGCAGAGGCAGAAGCAGGCCCCATACAGGGAGCCTGATGCGGGACTCGATCCTGGGTGCCCAGGATCAGGCCCTGGGCTGAAGGCAGATGCTCAACCGCTGAGCCACCCAGGTGTCACATGGTTATTCTTTCCAAATTTACTTCAGTAAGTCATTTCACTTCTCCAGAGGAGAGACAAAACAAGAAAAAGGTCAACCAAAGCTACCAGGACTGTGCTAATGGAAAATCATCAGGAATAGGGTAAAGGTGCTTCTTTTCTAAATCTACAGTCATAGTCATTACTAGTTACCTTCTCTAGAAATAAACCTTTGTGATTTTCTTTTAATCTTAGAGAATTTCAAGATATGGCATGTAGAGCAATTTAATAGAACTTTTCAGGTAGATTTGTCCATAATAAAACTACTCTTCGTTCTACATTTGCCAATAATATTGCTCTTTACAAGGAAATGTGTGCACATGTTTAACATTTATCTTCAATATTAACTGTGTTAGCATTACTATTGCTTACTCTGACATTTTAGTTTTACTATTTCTATTTGGAGGAATTAAAACACCCTTGACTTTAAAGGCATTGTAACTCATTTTCACAATCTCAGTTCACATGAGTGTCTCAGAAGGAACGTGAGAAATGGCTTTGCATGAATTTCAAGAATGAAATGGCTATGGAGATACTGTTTAAGACTATGCCACTTGGAAATTAAAATCCTACTTGTGGGAATTGCTTCTGTGGAAACATGTGTCAGGGTACAATGTAGAATGTGGTTTGATAGAATGAGTACGTTGGCCAGAATTTTCAGTGACTAGATAAAGACCTATAATGAAATAATAATTAGCAAGTTAAGAACAAAATAGCTACAATCTTAAGTGCAGTTTGACTTCTGTGACAATGGATAGAAATTATAAGGAGGTGGAAATTTTATTTCAACATAACGATGACCCTCAATGGTAAGAGCTATCCAGGACTGAAATGGACTGTCGTAGTCACAAAAAGGCTGTACAATCAGTCACTGATGGCACTTGAAGGAGAAACATTCATGCTTGTATTGTGTTGGGTGACTTCCAAATTCTCTTCTAATATTCTGTAAGAGCTACTGAATATGTAATGATGTTAACTCAAAGCTTTTCCGCCCCTTTTATATTAGTTAATAGAATATACAAAAACTACCCATCATGCCTCTGCTTACAGAAAATAATCAGGAACATTTAAATCAGCTAGGGGAAGAAGAGGACCCCTGGAAATGAATGTTCACAAACTAAAGTATTGAGAACTGTATCAATTTTCTAAGGATATTAAAAAAGATTCTTGCGAGTATGAAGTATCTTATTCTATTAGTTTTCCTTTGTTCTGAAAATAGTTTCTATGTATAATCCTTAAATAATATTGCAAATGATGAAAATTTTGTTGTTAAAATTACCTGGCAAATTCTAAAATATATAAGAGGAAACTCATGAACAAAAGCTGCCCAAAGAATGGACACTATTAATTTGGAAGTATGGTCCTGAGGATTCGCTAAGTAGATGGATTCTACTGTATTGGCCATAAGTTTTAAAATTAGCCACAGCTTCTTTTTATCTAGTTGGATGGAGCTAACATTGATTTAGAGTCATGGAGGCAACAACGGTCAGAACACATGACTAATTTCTTTTTTGCATCTCAGAGTTAAGCTTCACCAGAAACACATTTCCTGATTTGATAATAAATGCCACACCCTCAGTGACAACTAGGAGGAGCTGTTTGGTCTTTACTCTTCTCAAAATCCTCACTGTGGCATCAAGACATTCTATCTACTTGCACTGAGTTCACCTTTTGAGTCTTTTGGTTTGCATATGTAAAGAGTAAAGAAAAATACATGTTTTGTGAAGAAAACATAATTGCTGGTATTCCTTCTGCCAATGAAGATTCTTCTGTCCCTTTCTGTTCTTAAAAGCTTTCATGAGCTATTTTGAAAGGATGGCTTGTTGAATTCTCAGCTCAATTATCAGTTCTTGGAGTCCTGTTTCTGTGCATAGGAAATTACTACATTCCTCAACTCCTCTTTTACTTTGTAGAAAAGAATTTTAAGTTTCAATCTATGTTCTAAACTGTAAAATAGGGGATCCCTAGGTGGCTCAGTAGTTTAGCACCTGCCTTGGGCCCAGATTGTGATCCTGGAGTCCTGAGATCAACTCCCTGCTGCCTGTGTCTTTGCTTCTCTCTCTCTCTTTTTATGTGTCTCTCATGAATAAATAAATAAAATCTTTAAAAATAAATAAACTGTAAAAGGTCTCCTCCCCTCAAGGTTATGCCAAAACAAAATCCCCCATATCACTCTACGTAACTGAGTCATATACCCTTTGAATTTCAAAGGGTCATCATTGGAAGCCTAAATATTGCAATGTTCACTTATTAAGAGAGCATTATGTAAAAATATATATATATTGGAAATAAACACAGTTTCTGACCTCAAATACTTGAAGATTACATTTAAAAACAGACAAAAGCTATACTATGGCTCAAAATTGGTAATAGCAGTAGTTACAAACAACATAATTAGAGGTAGATGATATTTTCTCTGGTGTATGAATGATGAAATGATCAACATATATGTGTTTTGATGTGTGCATATTGGAGAGTAGAGGATAGAGAGTTGGTAAAGTCTGTGCATATATATGGATATATATATGCATGGGGTGGGGGGCTGTCTTCCCAAGATGTCAAGGCTCTAAGAACCCATTAGCCAAATAATATCAGATTGAACACATCCAAATAATATTAGTTAGAACCAAATGATATAATTATTTATGTAGGTGAATATTGGCAATTTTTAAGTCAATAATAATAATAATAAAAAAGCCTGCCTTAGTTTTATATTGCTATATGCAAACTGCCACAAATTTAGCAACTTAAAATTACATTCATTATCTCACAGCTGAGTAGATCAGAAGTTTGGGTGTACTTGATTGGATTCTCCCATTAGGGTTTTACCAGCACCAAATCAAGGTGGGGCAGGGATCTTTTTTGGAGGCTCTAGAGAAGATTCTACTCCCGAGCTCAGTGAGATTTTTGGTAGAATCCAGTGCTTGTGATTATTGCCAGGTGCTGGTCTCAGAAACAAGAAGCTGCTGTTTGGTCCTAGATGTGGACCTCTCCATCTTCATGCCAGCAATGGTGTGTTGAATCCTTGTACTTTGAATCTCTGACTTCTGCCACCAGCCTGAGAAAGCACTCTTTTTTAAAGGACTCATGTGATTGATTAGACCCACCCAGATAATCATTTTGATTAACCCAAAGTCAATTGATTAGTGATCTTGACGATACCCACAAAATCCCTTTTGCCATGTAACATAACTAATCGGGGCTTGATAGCTCATCATAATAGAATGGGAAATCTTCAGGGATCATTTTAGAATTTTGCCTACCATGCATATTAAACATGACCCCAAATGTCTTGGAGGTAAAATCTTCAATTGCCATAACTGTGTTATATGTGACCTGAGATCTTTCTCCATGTATAAGATGTCCACAAGGGGATAGGGTATATTTTCAAAAATGATAAACTTTGAAGGATTTTTCTAGTGCATTAAATGTAATCAGTATTTTCCTAACACAGTTCAATTTTAATCTTAGCTCTATTCTAAATTATAAAATAATACTCATTATTTCATGAATCAGTATTAAATGTATTTGGAAAATGTTATGATAAAAATCAAATTAAGCTCAATAAAATAAAATAAATCTCATTTTGCAATATATACATGTATCAAGTCATTACATTGTACTCCTGAAACTTACACACTGTTGTATGTCAATTATACCTCAATAAAGTTGGAAATAAAATAAAATTAATTAATAATAAATCTGATGGGAATCTGAGAATGTGTTCCAGAGAATCCATCCTGTATTTTTTAACTGGCACCACCTTAAAACAATAGCCAAGAATATTACCAAGCTATAAAGAATGAAATCTTACCATTTGCAATGACATGGACAGAGCTAGAAAGTATTATGCTAAGCAAAATAAGTCCGAGAAAGACCAGTACCATATGATTTCATTCATATGTGGAATTTAAGAAACAAAACAAATAAGCAAAGGGGAAAAAAAGAAAGGGTGAGAGAGACAAACCAAAAAACAGACTCTTAACTATAAAGAACAAACTGATGGTTACCAGAAGGGTGGTGGGTGGGGACGTGGGTTAAATAGGTGATGGGAATGAAGGAGTGCACTTGTGATGAGCACCAGGTGTTGTATGGAAGTGCTGAATCACTATGTTGTGCACGTGAAACTAATATTACACTATGTTAACTAACTGGAATTTAAGTAAAACCTTTTAAAAAAAGAACTGGAAGAGTTGAGCATGGGAGGTAATATGTATGCAATAATTAATAACAGCAATTCTTACAGTAAAAAAAAAATAGCCAAGAGTTGAAGTAATTAGTACATTTATGAAACTGGAAGAAATTACAAGAGATCTTTGCTTTTTAAATTTGAAAAAAGTGTGCATTAATCCTGCTAGTAGACATAATGATATTTTTAGCAGATTTCCACTTCTGGTCTATTTGATAGATTAAATTCAATAAGACATTAACTGTTATGCATGCTTCACAAGTTGTAGGAGGCTATGTTCCGGGGAGAAGAAAATACAGGATTTTTTTTGAGAGCCTAATGTTGTAATGTAATTTAAAAAAACAATGAAAACATTTATTGAGTGCTTACTATGTGCCAGGCACTGTAATATATAGATAAGTGGCACAGACTAAAGTGCTTTGAGAGGTTGTGTGGGGAACTGGCTGAAGGTGTGGCCTCAGGAATCAGGCTGTCTTGGTTCAAAGCTATGCTTGATCACTAATTATATGATGGTGGACAAAGCTTTTTAGCCTCTATGTTACTGGGACATAAACACCATCTTCAATAACCAATAACCTACTCATTGAGTGGATTTAATTAGATAATCTATCAATGAGAAATATTTAACACAGTGCCTGGCACATAACAATAGCTCAATGAGCATATATTTAATAATATTATTGGATGAAAAGAAGATGGGAAAAAAAATGGAAGGAAATTGATACAGGTAGAATGATCAGGAAAGGATTTATAACCAAGATTAAGCTTGACCTGAATGGAATTTAACTGGATTTTTATACAGTTCACCATTGAACACAAACGACATGTGTTTGAATTCTGTGGGTCCACTTATATGTGGTTTTTTGGATTTGTTTCTCCAAAATATATAGTACAATATAGTACTATAAATATATTTTCTCTGCCTTATGATTATCTTAATATATAAATATATGTAATATAAATATATATAAAATATTATATATAAGTATATAATATGTTATAAAATATATAAGATATAAGATATATATATTTTCTCTTCCTTAAGATTTTCTTTTCTCTAGCTTACTTTATTGTAAGAATACAGTATATATGTAACATACAACATATTTTTTTAAAAGATTTTATTTATTTATTCATAGACAGAGAGAGAGAGAGGCAGAGGGAGAAACAGGCTCCATGCAGGGAGCCCGACGTGGGACTCGATCCTGGGGCTCCAGGATCACACCCTGGGCTGCAGGCAGCGCCAAACTGCTGTGCCACTGGGGCTGCCCGACATACAACATATTTTGTAAATGACTATGTTATCAGTAAGCCTTCTGGTCAACAGTAGGATATTAGTAAAATTTTGGGGGAATCAAAATTGTATGTGGATTTTCAACTTAGTGGTGGGTGCTACCCCTAACTCCTATGTTGTTCAAGGGTCTATATTAATTCTAAATAATTTAAAATTTACCAAAAAGAGTTTTTATTTTGTAGAAATAAGAAACTGATTATATCCTTTTCTTTGGACAGTGAATGATACTAGAGGAAACCCACACATTCTTCTTGTTGGCAAATACTAAGCCTGTATAACTTCATTTTCTTCAAAGATAAGTAAACAAGTGTCTACTCCATTCAGGCGGCTATAATAAAATACCACCAACTGGATGACTCATAAACAAAAGAATTTATTTCTCACAGTTTTGGAGGCTGGAAGTCTAAGATCAGGGTGCCAATGTGGTTGGATTTTGGTGAAAATCCTCTGCTGCATTGCAGACTGCCAACTTCTTACTGTGTCCTCACACGATGGAAAGGACTAGGATCTCTCTCTGTTCTCCTATAAGGAATTAGTCTCATTCATGAGGGTGGGGCCTAATCACCTCCCAAAGGTCCCATCTCCTACTACCATTACATTGGGTGTTAGGGTTAAGCATATGAATTTTGGAAGGACACAAACATTCAGACCATAGTAACAAGCACACAAACCAATAAGGCCCACTGGATCAATAGGCCACCAAGTCATATTGGATAAGCCAGCTTGTTCCCAATACGTGAGACTTAACCCAGGAAATTGGAAAACCAAGTTTGATATTTATCTAGACTAGGAAGGAGTGCTATGTATATTTTTCATCATTTGATTGGTCCAAATGCCTTAGTCATTCTCTTCCAACAAAATCCAAGCCAAGATTAACAATGACCAATGAGTAAGGCTCAACTTCCTGTCAGAAGATTGAGAAAGCATCACAGCCATTTAGCTCAGCCATCCAGTCCGTCCATTCTGCTAAGACCTTTTTGTTTATACATTTCCTATTCAAGAACTGGCTAATCCAAGACTGGCCCTAGATGGCCAGTCCACAGACCAATTAACCAATATCCAATTAACCAATTAATAATCACCTCTTTTCCAATATATAATCCTATGATGAGATAAAACACCTTGACTTTTCTCAAGGAAAAGTGTAGGCTGACCTCAAGTGTAGGCTTTTGAGTTGTCTCTCAGTTTATTGAAATGCCTTAGCCTTTGCTCTTGGTTCATGGATTCACAATTCAAATTAGGCCATTAAAATCTTCCCTGAGAATTTTTGTAGAATTAACAATTGTGCTTTATTTTAGGGTGCTAAAATGGTAGAGTATAGGTGTAAAGCTATCGATGGGTAACTTCTTTATAGGGGAAGAGGTTGCCTGGGAATGAAGAGAACCCAAAGAAAACAAACTCAGAACTGGAGAGACTCAGTCCTGAAGATGTCATTTGAACACCTACATCCAGCCATGCAGTATACATCATCTCCCTGGACTTCTTTCTTTCTTTCTCTTTCTTTCTTTCTTTCTTTCTTTCTTTCTTTCTTTCTTTCTTTCTTTCTTTCTTTTTTTTTTTTTTAAGATTTTATCTATTTATTTATGAGAGAGAGAGATACAAGCAGAGGGAGAAGCAAGCTCCATGCAGAAAGCCCAATGTGGGACTCGATCCTGGGGAGTCCAGGATCACGCCCTGGGCCAAAGGCAGGTGCTAAACCGCTGAGCCACCCAGGGATCCCATCTCCCTGGATTTCTAAGTTTATGAGCCAATAAGTTATTTATATGTTGTTTAAGTACATCTGAATTTTCATTTCTGTTACTATCATCCAAACATGTTCTAATTCAGATTTAATATTGCTACATTACCCATCCAGATTGATTAATTTCAGTCCCAATTATAGAATCCTGGTGGACAGAATCTCTATCTCCTGGTCCAATCAATTGCGTTTAGTATCAGACTAGCTCACAGAGCACAAATATGCCTTTTGTTAGTACTTACCCAGGGGGTGGGTAAGGAAAGGTACTTTTCATCAAAGAGGGACACAGATATATACCAAAAGTCCTTTGGTTCATTTTCTAAGAACATTTTGAAAAAGACCAATCATTAAAGTGAATTTTCCCCTAATTATTGTAAAACTATAACAAGTAAAATGTTTATAATCAGGGAATAAGAACATTTATTTAAAAAAGGGAAAAAAATCTTGTTCTTTTGCTAAATTCAGTGCCTGGTAAGAGTTTTTATTCTCCAAATAATTGTAGTTAACATTTGATGATGGAAATTCATGCAGCAAAAATGTTTCCTCTAGGTCATTTGAAACAAGGGGAATAGTCCTGAGATGATACGTGGGGAGCTGAAGTCAGGTGAGGCATTCTTCCTTTCTGTGCTTCATATAGTCTCATGCTCTTGAGCCAAATTCCTATAGCCAGTCCCTAGGATCCATTCTATCTCTAACTATTTATCTCTCTAAGGCACACTCATTCCATGAAATCACCTGACCTACTGCTAAGTAGACTTTAGAGACTATTTAAAACAGTTTTCATTTGGGTTATGTTTCTAAGAAGTTACTTATTATGAAATATAAGAAGGGGGGGGGGGACATAATTTGATCAAAAATCCCCAACCTCCTTATCAGTGCTTATCAGTCCCAATGCAGACTGTGGCTGGTTGTGTCCTCAGTCCTTTACTTCTAAGTCAATCCTTTTTCTTTAGTAGTGAATGGTCAACCGAGCTCATTCATCACAGAGTGGAAGAGCTGTTTGAAGTTAATCTGTTCTAACACCATCATTTTACAGAAGAGGGGACCCAGGCTCAGAAAATGAAGTCTAATAAGTGAAGCTAAGAGAGAAGAGCATTCCAGGAAGGAAAAATTACTTGAACAAAGGCACCACGCCGAGAAAAGTTTATGCTCAGGGATAACACTTTTGACAGTGAATTTGGATGTGAGAAGTGGACTGTAAACTGAGGAAAGGTAAAATTATTAGGTCCAAATCACAGAGAAATTTGCAAGTCAATCTAAAGAATCTTTCTTTCTTTCTTTCTTTCTTTCTTTCTTTCTTTCTTTCTTTCTTTCTTTCTTTCTTTTTCTTTCTTTCTTCTTTCTCATTTGTTCGTTCTCTTCTTTCCTTTTTAAGATTTTATTTACTTGACAGAGAGAGAGAGAGAGAGAGAGAGAGACCAAGCGAGTACAAGCAGGGGGAGCAGCAAGCAGAGGAAGAGGGCGAAGCAGGTTCCCTTCAGTGCAGGGAGCCTAATGTGGGGCTCAATCCCAGGACCCTGGAATCATGATCTGAGCCAAAGGCAGACACTTAACTGATGGAGCCACCCAGGCATGCCCTTTTCTTTCTTTAAAAAAAAAAAAACAACTTTTTTTTTTTTTTAAGATTTTATTTAATCATGAGAGACACAGAGAGAGAGAGAGAGCGTGGCAGATATACAGGCAGAGGGAGAAGCGAGCTCCATGCTGGGAGCCCAACATGGGATTCGATTCCGGGTCTCCAGGATCACACCCTGGGCTGAAGGCAGTGCTAAACTGCTGAACCACCCAGGCTACCCTATAAAAAACTTTATAAAACATGCAAAAGTGAATAAAATCCAATAATAGACCCTGTGTAGTTATGACACATCTTCCATAATGATCAACTCTTAACTAATTTTACTCCATCTGTGTCTCCACCTCCTCCCTTCTTCCAATAACCCAGATTGTTTTGAAGCAAATCTCAGCCAGAGCATCAATTTATCTATAAATATTTCAGTATATATTTCCAAACGAAAGAAAGGTTTTTAGCTATTCTATAGGTAGGAGGAAGCCCTTGAGTATTTGTAACCGGGAAGCAACATGTTCAGAACTGTGCTTTTTAGAAAGGCTCTTCTGGCAATTTATGTATTGGGCGGGCTAGGAAGGAGCAGGGCATGGTAAGCACTTCATATTCCCTGTTGCTATCTTCACATGCTACTTTAAAATTAGTTCCTATTTTCCAAACTTAAAATATGCGGTATGGTTTTCTATGCTGGTATTGAAAGTAGAAATAATTTATACATTCTTGGCCAATGGAGCTATTTCCCTTTTGGAGGTTTTGTCATCTTGACATTTCAGTTTCATGGTTTGTAATTCTTTTATTCATTGAGGTGTAGAGCAATAACGTAAGGATGAATTTTTCTATTTCTACTTATATATTAAATATTCATCTTTTATTTTATTATATTGCTCATAAGGACATTCTGAGTACAGGCTTGATGTTTATGGGAGAAAAAAGCTTTCTTAGCTCTAAAAAATTGCCTTTGAGTTCCTCATCTCTATAAGTAGCAAAATATATCACATAAATTATTCAGGTGATATGAAAATAAAATAAATACATTTCAAATGGCCATATAAGAGATCATTTCTCTGTGTATTGAGTCCTCTTTCATATAGACACTGCCAAACCATGAAAGATTGAAATATTTTCTGAATGAGAAAACTTTCAGCATGAAGCACCTCACAGGTCATTGTGAACAGAAACTAAAATAAACACTGTCTGGCCCTAGGGTTTGTGTTGAATATTTAGAAGTTGGAAATTCTCATTTCAGGGTACATTTTTCTTTAACCCCATCATCTCAACATGTAACAACAATAGTAGAGAATAGATAAGAGTGTCTGTCTGGCCAGCTGGGTAAGCTGTCCTTTCAAATTGCTGAATGATTTCCAGAGTACAGTAGAGGCTCTTAGATCCTAAATCCATACAGTACATCTTCTGCTTTTAATTTATCCTTTGAAGATAAACACAAATGGAAAGACCAAATAACTCACTTTCCAGTTAAAGTGCTTACATTTTCCATGTGACATATTGTTACGCATTACATAACAGCACATTTTTCATACCAGTGCTCGTCTGCCATATATTTATAATCAGAAATGTCACATGATCCAATGAAAAGACAACAGAATTACACATGATTGCTACCTTTACCTCCCAATATTTCTTACTGGAAGCTTTCCTGTACTGGTTGCTTGTATAAATTGTGAGGAATCATTAGAGGAAGGCTCTGGTGGACAGCCAGTAATTTCATAAAAGTGTAAAAAAAAATTTTTTTTTCTAACTATCACACAGCTTATTTTTGAAACTCTTATCTTTTTCAATATATTTTTCCCATTTTTAATCAATCAGTTAATTATTTTAAAAGAATTTTGACTATCACATTCATTTATTTTTTAATTTCAGCTTTATTGAAGGACAAGTGACAAATAAAATTATAAGATATTTAAGTGTACATCATAGCAATTTGATATGCATATTCATGGCAAAAAGATTCCCCCATCTAGTTAAGGAACACATTTTTTAGATGCATTTTTAAATCAAAACCCAAGATTTATAGATGACAGATAATCAAGAATTTTCATAACCAAATCTCTCCTAAACTCTTGAAATTTCAGACAGACCAGCAGGAAGTGATATGAGCATGTGGTGACTGGTATAATTTGCAGGCCAATAAATATATCATGCTACCAAAAGTCTGTCTTTGACTGTGGGAGTCATGCTTGTTTTCTGAAAAAGGAATTCTAGTTGCTGTTCAGGATTTCAGGCTTAAAAAGTCAGAGCTGTGCCCAAAACGTTCCCAAACTTCTAATTAATGCCCAAGAAAGGCAGGAAACCCAAATTCTCACTCCTGATCACCCCCTGGTGGGTTACACTTGGGCAAGTCACTCCTTTTTTGTTTTCAATGCTTCGTCTTTTTTTTTTTTTTTTCAAATAAGCTAGGACTTTGATCCTAAAAACAATTTTAAAAGAGCACACACACACACACACACACACACACACACACACACAGTAGATGGGAATTGCTGTTCTTTTAATTTACCTAAATCTGGGAAATCAAGATTGCCAACAATCATTCAGCCACAAAATTTATTGGCTGTCCATTCAATAAATCGTTCTTGCTGCTGGGGATTTAGTAGTGAACTGGATTGCCTCTCTGCTGTACTGGGTAGAGAGGGGGAAGTCAGACACCGAGGAAAGAAATTTCTTGTTTTCAGTGCCACAAATATTTCAAAAGGCAGAGGAAAGGCTCTGCGGGACTGAATGATAGGGTGTGCTAACCAAATGTGGGCAGTCAGGCGAGGCCTCCTAGAAGAACTGATGCAAAAGCTGAGTGAAGAGTTGGGGAATAGGAAAAGCCCTGAGGTGGAGGAGAGGCTGGTGCATTTGTGGAATTGAAAGGAGATCTGCATAGCTGGAGTACAGCCGCGTTGACGGTATTTTTTTTTTTTAAGATTTTATTTATTTATTCATGAGAGAGAGAGAGAGAGAGAGAGAGAGAGGCAGGCAGAGGGAGAAGCAGGCTCCATGCAGGGAGCCCGATGTGGGACTCGATCCTGGGTCTCCAGGATCACACCCTGGGCTGAAGGCAGCGCTAAACCGCTGAGCCACCCGGGCTACCCCGGTATTTTTTTACACCATTGCAAGTGTAAATGGGCCAAGTTCGTGCCTCTGGCAGCCCAAAAGCTCACATCTTGTCATATCTGCAATCCATTTGCAGAAGTGCTTTGGGCTTTGGCAAATCAGATGGGAAGTTTTAGCTGGGCATTCAACACAGGACTTGGCATGAAAGGATGCTGATGAAGTAGAGACGGGCCGGGCAGGAGAGGGCTGGGTGGCGAATGGGAGGTGAGAAGGGGAAGTTAGTGCAGGCAACACATTCAAGGTCAACTAAGGTCAGAGAGCCCTGCCTTGTGGAGGATATCCAACTCTACTGGGGGCAATGGAGAACCATGGAAGGGTTGTAAGCAGGAGAGAAATTTGTCTGGAAAGGGGAGGAAGTTATCCAGAGATGTCTTTTAAGAAATCCACTTGTAGGAGGTACAGGTTTGGAGCTCAAAGAAGAATCTGACCCCAAACCCAGTTCTTCAGTTTCATGCTGATTCCAGAAAACCCTGATATTCTGTGAATACATTCCTTTTTTGCTTACAATAGCCCAAGTTGGTTTCTGCTACTTGAAATGGAAAAACCCGAGCTAATGTGATCGTATACAAGTAACAGTGAAGATGGTATCAAGTCACACAAGATAGTTATTCAACTTTATTTACTGAATAAAGAAATGCAGCAAAATGGTCAAAGTTTACAATTGAAAGTGTGTTGAGCCGCCTGGGCCTGAGAGGCTTTTGTGCCCAATTGAAAGATTATATGTGCTATTCTTCAGGAGAAAATGAAGTATAAAAGATTCTCTTTAAAGTGGATCATATTCATGGGACACCTGAGAGGGCTCAGCTCAGGATGTGATCCCGGAGTCCTGGGATCGAGTCCCACATCGGGCTCCCTGCATGGAGCCTGCTTCTCCCTCTGCCTGTGTCTCTGCCTCTCTCTCTGTGTCTCTCAGGAATAAATAAATAAAATCTTAAAAAATAAAATAAAATGGATCATATTCATATTCACTGTTATTAAGAATAATAGCTGCAAAAAATACAGATTATGTAAACAAAAATGACAGTGTTAACACCGTGCATGAACTTGATTAAAGAACTATCTAGCCTGGGTGGCTCAGTTGGTTACAACGTCTGCCTTCAGCTTAGGTCATGATCCCGGGATCCTGGGATCGAGCCCTGCATTGGGTTCCCTGCTCTGAGGGGAGTCTGCTTCTCTCTCTTCCTCTGTCAAATAAATAAATAAAATCTAAAAAAAAAAAAAAAAAAAAAAGAAGTATTTATCATGACATATCAAGTCACATACATTGGACATACAGTTAAAAAGCTATCTCATTTTTATAGTCATTAAGGTTTTTTTTTTTTTTTTTTCTTGAGTATCTGGGAATCTAATTTTTAAAGTCAATACTGAAAGCTCTCCATCAGTTAACATTTGACAAGTATGGATAGAACCCAAATTAGCTAGATTTTTCTCCCAGGGTAAATAATGTCATTTTATTGTGCTTCTTTTCTTTTCTTTTATGGCTTACACGATTTTATTTTATTTTTTTGTAAAAGATTTTATTTATTTATTCATGAGAGACACACACAGAGAGAGAGAGAGAGAGAGAGAGGCAGAGACACAGGCAGAGGGAAAAGCAGTTTCCATGCAGGGAGCCCGATGTGGGCCTCGATCCCAGGACCCCAGGATCAAGCCCTGAGCCAAAGGCAGATGCTTAACCATTGAGCCACCCAGGCATCCCACACGATTTTATTTTTAACAATTTTTAACTAAAACCTTTTTATTATTGGAGTAGAGTGGACATACAATGTTATATTAGTTTCAGGCGCACAATATCGTGCTTCTTTATGTCTTACCTAAATTTTTTCCAGTTTCTGTGATGAGGAATAAAAAAAAATCAATTTCTTATCAACTTGTGTTACTTCAGAAGATTAATTTTCTGTTTTATCCACTTCATGACTGAAATGGCAGCCCCTTTAAGAAAAATCTCTTACTACACAGATTCATGAAGAGATTTGACTAAAATTAATGAAGTGAAGTCATTCAATTTTGACAGTGACTTTCAGAGGTAAGATCAACAATGTGTAAATAGCCTTAAGAATCCATTGCATTTAAAAGGAAAGCAAGAGAACCCACAAAAGCACATAAAAATTTATGAACTCTAGGGGTTATCTGATTTACACATGATTTCTTTTTACAATTTCGGGCATCAGGGTAGCCTATTTCTCACCCCCACCTTTTATTTATTCTTGACGTTCCTATGCATGGTGACGTGTGGATTCAGTCTAGACACACCAACCATTAAGTAACCAATTTCACAGTTAAGTGAGTTGTCTGTGTTTAGATTTCCTCTTGGTCTCTTAAGCCCTATTGTCTTCTTCCCTTGGGATCACCAGTTCTGTACCGCGGTGGGTGTGCCATTTCAGAGATATGACCCAGTGGCTCTGATGCTGGCGGAGAACGTTTCTAGTAGAATCCCCATCCTCTGCAGTTCCACGTGGTTTTCTTTTGCTCAGAGCAAAATTCTGTCTCAGTTTTACAATGGAGTCTTGATAAGGCAGTCATTAGGAACCTTTTCTCTGATGAGAGGCATAGTGGTGCTCCTAAAACGTTAATGAGACAAACACGAAATCAGTTTTACACTCTTAGCGCTGTTAATTTCTAATTAATGTGCCTTTTCTTCTGACACCTTCTTGAATGAAGCATATTTAATTTTTCTATCACATTTCTTCCGGTTCCCATTAACCTCTTAGGCTCGTGCTAATGGTTTGCAACTTTTTAATTTACATTTTATCTAATTCAGAGACAAATTGAAAAGCAGATGTTTTCATGACTGCGATTCAAGAAAAACAGCTCATCCTTAAACAGTATTGGTCATGTCTCTTGCGATGCAATGGTCCAAAATCCAAAGAGCCTGAGCAAAAGAGACAATGTGTTGGCTCCTGTATTGGGAAAGTGCACAGACATCAGACCCAGCTGGATACAGATAGTTAATATGTGGCATCAGGATCCCTCTCCAATATTCCTGATTCTGCCTTCTTCTAAGAGGCTTATTTTTGGGAAGGACTTCCCTCATCTCCAAATACAGTGATGAGCTGTCTTTTAGCAGCTCCAATTTTCTCATCTGCTAATTTAGTAACTCCAGCAGAAAGAACGCCTCTTTCCCATTGATGGGATCTTTTGAGGGCTCAGTAAATAGCATCGTTCTTTCATGCCTAGGTTCTGACTTAATGGAGAAATAAGACAAACACTAAGTGACCCAAATATCCCTTTATTACTGGCAAAGGCTATCGGGTGGCATTAAAGCCCCATGGACTTCTTAATATGAACCATAAATTTGGGTACACGTTCCTACACAGTCCTGGGTCCAAACAGTGCTGCACTGGGCTGCGCCTCCCAAAGGGGCCTTGGTAAACAGGCTCATCTGATGAAGGTACACAATTTATTCTTCTCAAGCTTACCAATTAGGTAAGTAACTTTTCTCTGAAAACTTGGATAGGGCTTGGGGAGGGGGAAGAAAGGCCAGCACTGTTCCACTAGCAGGAAGGAAATGTCATGGACATGGAGAATGTTTCTTCCTGGTCTTTCCTGGGTCTTGGTTCTCTCAACGCACAGGTAAATTCACCATCGAACCCACGGGCAGCCCAGAGGATGGCTGTCCCCCTCCAGGGACAGTCCTGCTTCCTCCTTTATGTGGCCACTCCTAATACTAAGCACCCCTCTGTTGAGGATTCCTCAGAGACCTCCAGTGGGCAAGGGTAGTTTTGATGCCAGAAAGCTTTGTAGTGGGTCAGAGAAATAGATTAATTCAACTACCTCCAGAGCCGGTTTGTATCCAAGGCTTAGTGTTCACTTCCTATTCTATTTTCCAGCCCACATGATGTCCCAGGTCGCTTCAGAGATCAAATGCTATCATAAAGACATTCCAATAATGAAATGTATAGAAATTGCATTAATACAGTTTCAACAATTTAGAGATTTCACAAATATAACATTCTTTCAAAGTTCACAGTCCTAGGAAGAAATTATGAAATCCATAAACAAAGTTTCCCTTCTTTTTTTTTTTTTTTGAGATTTTATGTATTTATTCATGAGAGACATACAGAGAGAGGCAGAGACACAGGCAGAGGGAGAAGCAGGCTCCATGTAGGGAGCCTGACGTGGGACTTGATCCTGGGACTCCAGGATCATGCCCTGGGCTGAAGGTGGTGCTAAACTGCTGAGACACCCGGGCTGCCCAATCTCCCTTTTAAATTAAAATCAGCAGAGGGTGCCTGTGTGATTCAGTCAGTTAAGTGTCTGACTCTTGATTTTGGCTCAGGTCCTGATCTCAGGGTCTTGAAATAGAGCTTCTCAACATGCTTCCCGCTCAGTGGGGAGTCTGCTTGAGATTCTCTCTCCCTCTCCCTCTGCCCCTTTCTCGCTACATGATTCTCTCTCTCTCTCTCGAAAATAAATAAATAAATCTTTAAAGAAATAAATTAAAATCCATAGATACTAAGATCTAGCAAAATTAAATTCTATAAATAAATGTCCTTTTCCTTGTGAGTTAAAAGGAAGTTCAAAATTCTTAACATTAAAATTAAAGCTCAAAAGCTATTCTCTCCAAATTACTATTCAGTTTATTACTCTGGAGGGGAGGGGGGGCTCTGGGTATCCTGGGAGAGGTGAGGTTCCCTGAACATGTGCATGTATGTACAGGCCTGGGCTATTTTTTCAGGCAGGGGTATGATTCTTTAGGTCCCTCAGAAGTTGTATTAGTTTATGGTCAAATCTCTAATTTTCTGAGGAACCCGAAGAGTTAATAGAATGCACAAGATTTCCATAGCACTGGCTTCACATTTATCACTTGTAGGAAACAAGATAATACACAACCCCCTAAAGCAGTCATCCCCAGCAAAATGATGTACCCAGAACTATTTAGTGTTGCCAGAGAGCATTACAGAGACTTAGAGATGTCTGAAGAAAACCGAGTAGATGAAAATCTTGATTTTAGCTCTGCCAAATGCAAGGCAGTCAATACTGGGTACCTGGAGTCCACAGCCTGAGAAGAATTTTATATTGAAGAGATAGATGATCCTAGATTATCTGGGTGAGCCCAAAGTAGGCACGAAGGTTCTCCTAAGAGGGAGGCAGGCGGGTGAGAGTCTGAGAAGGTTAAGTGATAGAAGCAGAGGTGGGAGCGATGCAGTTGCTGGAAGACGGCCAGGAGCTAAGGAATGTGGGCGGCCTCCAGATGCTGGAAAAAGCCAGGAAACAGATTCTCCCCTTGAGCCTTCAGAAGGAGCACAATCCAGCCAACAACTTGACTTTAGCCTGGTGAAACTCTTTTTGGACTTCTGACCTCCAGAATTGTAAGATAATACATTTGTGTTATTTTCAGCCACCTTGTAATTTGTTATGGCAGCAACAGGAAGCTTATACAATCCCCCACCTCTGTACTCTTTCCCTCACCTGTACTTATCACCGTATAACAGGAAATACTAACTTATTTTATTTATTTTCTGTCTCTATCCACTGGAATATTATTCCATGAGGGTAGGGAATTTGTTATTAATTCCCAACATCTAGAACAGTACCTGACATATACTAGATCCTCATTAATGATTTGCCAAAGGGAAGGATTAGTTGTCTTCAAAAATCTTATCACATCTTATCATTCTTAGGTTATTTTTTTTTTTCAAAACAGCTTTCTGACTTTTTTAAGTTTTTTGTAAGAATTGTATTTTCTTCTTATAGTAAAGAATTCCTTTTCACATTTTCAGCTCTTTCAAATGTAAGACAATTGGCAATACTCTGCTACTAATTTTTACAGTTACTTTAGGTGAATATTATTAGTTTCATTTACAAGGGCTCCTAGGTGGCTCAGTTGGTTAAGCATCTGCCTTCAACTCAGGTCATGATACTGGGATCCTGGGATCCAGCCCCATATCGGGCCCCCACTCAGTGGGGAGTCTGCTTTTCCCACTCCCTCTGCCCCTCCCCCTGGGTTATGCGCTCTCTCTCTCTTGCTCTCTCTCATAAATAAATTTTTAAAAAATCTTAAAAAAAATAGTTTCATTTATAAAGTTTACCCCTACATTTTAAATGTTTTGAAATAGAATTTTTTCCCTACATCTTAGACTTTTAAAAAGGAACTCATGTTCCAAAAGCATTAGTAAATTCAGAAATTATGTTCTTACCTAATAAAGAAAGCAGTCTTTAAATTCCTGGCCAAGTATCAATTTCCTGAACTCATACAGCTTTAAATCTAAGGATCTCAGTCTTCTAGTGAGAATTCCAAAATATGTTTCTCATGGATTTAGGGGAAGCAAGTCATCTTAGAAGAAATACTTCCTACCCACCCTCCCTCCTTACTATTACATAGGCTTTTATACATTCCAGGTAGAGGAAAATGACAAAGTGTGTTATGTTCTGATTTTTATGAAATCTGTCATCATGTATTTTATCATTATGACTCTGAGTCTCAGGTTGGGTCAATGGTATTGCACTTCCTGCCTCTGCGATTGAAGAAAATTACTTTTTCCTCTACCTTTGGAAAGGACATAAGTAGCACTGTGTGTGATCATTCTGCTCCAATGTTTCTTGAGTTTTCAGTGACTCTGCATGCCACCCACCCTGTGTTAAAGAAGCAGTTATCTGCATGGCTATTTCTTCCATCAATTTAAAAATATTTATTAAGCACCTTTCTTAGGGGAGATGCTAGCAGTACAAAAACCATAGTCTCTGATCATCTTGAATTCTCGGTCTAGTGAATATCTTCCACTCTGTTTTCAGGGAACCAAAGTGTCAGAGCTTGTTGGTGTGTAATGAATTCCAAAAGGCAAGGAGAGAAATGTAGGAGAAAACTAAAGAGAACAACGGCTTACTAGGGAATCTTTATTTTTCAGGTAATAATTTTTGAGCATATTATTTAGGTCTGTTTCACAGAACAGTATACAATGCATCTGCTTCAAGATGGCAATCAGCACGTATGTTTGGATCCTCCTTTCCCCCCAATTCCCATGAAAGTGCAGAGGAAAATCTGGAGCGTTGCTGAGGCCAGGAAAGGACACCATTGCTTGTTCAAATTGAATGGAATTTATGAGAGATATTATGCAGTTGAATTGGGTTGAGTGATGGGCCAAACAACCAATGGTTGGTTTACTGCATAAGAAGGCAGATGTACAAGTAGGTGGAAGTATCTCCCACCTCAGAGGAATAGGATCTAAAGGAAAGGCAGTAAGGTGAGGGTGTGTGTGCTTTGAGGGGTCTTTGAAGTACAAATATCTGTGACAGTGATCATAGACCACACAGAGCATGATACCTACCATGACTGCTTTTTTTTTTTTTTTTTTTTTTAGGATTTTATATATTTATTTGAGAGAGAGAAAGAGAGAGCATGTGCTGGGGGAGGAGCACAGGGAGAGGGAGAAGCAGACACCCCACTGAGCAGGGAGCCTGATGTAGGGCTTGATCCCAGAATCCTGGAATCATGACCTGAGCCAAAGGGAGATGCTTAACAGACCGAGCCACCTAGGCACCCACCTTCCACAATTTTTAAATAGTTTGAATTCACACTTGCTGTAGATGGCCATTTCTTTAATTTTTTTTTTTTTTTTATGATAGTCACAGAGAGAGAGAGAGAGAGGCAGAGACACAGGCAGAGGAAGAAGCAGGCTCCATGCACCGGGAGCCTGATGTGGGATTCGATCCTGGGTCTCCAGGATCACGCCCTGGGCCAAAGGCAGGCGCCAAACCGCTGTGCCACCCAGGGATCCCTGTAGATGGCCATTTCTAGGCAAAAAGCCAGGGCTCCCTTAGCAGACTCCTAATGAGGGCAGTACAGTCAAAGCCTTGTGCGAGGCTGGGAGGCAAGAGTGGGCATTATCAATGATAAGCAGATAAATATTGGAAAATTATGAACCAAAATAATTAATGGGCAAAAAATTAATACATATGCTATAATGTGATTAAGATGATTTTATAATCTTCTTTTTGATGATTGATAGTTTTAAATTTTTGATAAAATCATAAATGGTCACATTTTTCCTGTGTAATTATAAAAAGTAAATACTGTTCCTTGGAAAGCATACTTCCAAAAAAATTGTTGGACTGGGACAATTTTATAGATGAATTCTTAACACTTAACAGAAATTAATAATATTCATTTTATTTAAAATACTCTACAACACAGGAAAAGATACAAATGCAGGAAAAGATAAAAAGTGTATGATTCATTTTATGCAATTATCATATACCTGTATATCAAAATGGAACAAACTGCTGAAAAATATCAACCGTGGGCCAATTTAACTTATGAATATGAAGCAAACTTTCAAAAATGCTAAAAAATTTAAAATAATCATTGCAATTTGTTTTCAGTAGTATGCTAGAAGAATAATATGCCATAGCCAAGTGGGGTTTATTCTAAAGATGCAAACATGTTTTAATACCAGCAAGTTTGTTAATAAAATTTTTGAATGAACAAATAAGTTATTTGACATTGAGGTATCAGTGGAGTTTGAAATGCATCTGATGACATTTAATGTCCAATTCGTTAAAGACAAATAAAAACAAAACCAAAAATACTAAACTCTTAGCTTGGACTAGAAGGAGAGTTATTAAACATGATAGAGACTATCTTATAAATACCCAACATTCCTTAAAACAATGAAATAGCAAAGACATTCCTGTTAAGATAAATTATCATTATTTGTAGAGATAATATATAAAAGCCAAAAGATATGAACTGAAAAATTTACACGAGTAAGGTTTAGGCAGTTGGCTGGTAAGAAAGTAGAATATATAGAAAGAAACTATAAGATTGGATAGAATAGTAGGTTGGACCTGAATGAATAGAGAAACTTGACTCCACTTACACATTTTCAATACTTAAGTCTTTATGATTGTTTGTTTGTTACTCCTCTTAGACAAGTAACTTTCTTCCTACTCGGTTTCTTTTTCTTTTTCTTTTTCTTTTTTTCCTATTCGGTTTCTAAATCACACTGAGGTAATTGGCCTTCCCAAGTCTGCAGTGGCAGGAGTTGGAAGCCAAGGTAAGTGTTGATGTGCTTAAAGAAATGCATGCGGAAGTTTAAGCTAAGACCCTGAAGAAGAATGATCTTGTGACACATAGAGTAGAAAATGGCTTTTGTCCCAATTGTGCACTTTTCTGGCATGATATGTTGTTAGGTTTTTTTTTTTTTTCCTTCTGGCATTAACAAGCTCTGACACCCACCGGGGGGCCTATAATTCGATTCAATTCTGACACTAAATACCCTGAGTTAGCATCAGATTCCATGGGCTTAAGGACTCACTCTCACAAGATTGCCCTCAATTTAGATGTCAGTCAAAAGTATTGGGTCTAGAGCTGCTCCCACTTCTGACTGATGTGGCTACAAATTGGAGGTCCCCCTCCTGCCCTGTTTAGGTTTGATAATTTACTAGAATAGTTCACAAAACATGGGGAAATGTTTAACTTAGGTTTACCAGTTTAATGGTGTGTGTGTGTGGCGGGGGGTGCTATACAGGGACAGGGATATAAAGAGACAAGAGATATAAATGCTAGATGAAGAGGTACACAGGATGAAATTTGGAAGAATCCTGAACACTGAACTGCAGTGGGATGTACCTCCTTACAGGTATGTGAGTGTGTTTGACAACCTGGAAGCTCCCAGAAACCCATTGTTTAAGGGGTTCTCATGGAGGTTTCATTACATAGGTATGATTGATTAAATCATTGGCCATTGGGTATTTAATGCAACCTAGAGACCCACTTCCCTTCCTGGAAGTTAGAGGATGGGGCTGAAAGTTCCAACCCTTTAATCACACCTTGGCCTTTGTGGTAGTATGAGGGCATCTACGGTTCCCCAGCCACCAGTCATCTCATTAGCATATAAAAGATACTTTTATCACTGGGACAAAGACCAAATATTTATTTTGTGTTATACCACATACATTCAAAGGAGGGGGAGGAGGACTGTGTCTTAGCTAATCCCAAATAGGGATTGTGTTGCCAACCAGACAATGGGGCAATGGTTGGCTGCCACCGCTACCAATGAGAAGAGACTCCAGCTCAAGGGTGATGCCTTCAAATGTTGTGCATACTTTCTATTTCCCTCAGATCAGTCCCCTAAAACAACTAAATAAAGCAACAATAACTGCAAAAATCTAAGTTTTACCCTGGTACCCTCTCCTGACTCTGAAAGACTCATGCAGGGATTTCCAGAGCCTCTGACAAAATCCCCTATAAAATAGACACTGCAAGAAACAAAAGATAATTTTAGAAAATATGTGAATAATTTTCTTACTAGAAATTGTGAGGACGTTTGATTTATATAGCAAGACATGAGGTCAGGAATCATGTCCTGGAGGTGAGACGTGATGGTGAAGGAAGCAGTAAATGGCAGATTTAAATGGTGGACATAAAAACCAGTGAATTGGAAGACAACTCAGGAATTCTCCCATTACTGAAAGAAGATTAAAGAAATAAATATGAAGAGAGAAGAGGTAATAGATTTGGAAAGGAGATTTGAACAGTTCAGGATATGCATGAGGACTTTCAAGAGTTGATGATAGAAACTCACAAACCTCAGTCAATAAGGGATTGATTTTTGTAATAGAAGGGCTGAAAAAAAGTACAAGTACATTAGCAAACTTCTCATATAGTCAGAAACATAGAATTTTGAATTTCAAAGACAAAGGAAATTCGTTGAGCACATAGTTAAAGGTATGTGATGTCAAGATGCAGAGGCAGAGATTTTATCTCCATGGGAAAAACCCCAATGCCCGAGGGGAGTGGTTGGTGGAGGTGAAGCAGAGTTTGAAATGTATAAAGCTGAAGTGAGTCTGTGAATATTTCAACTGTGCCACTCTATGTGAAAAAAATTAATGATTTTCTCAGATACAACAAGGATCCAAAAGAATTATGTCACTTTACCAATAACAAGTTGTGAAATTAAAAGTACTTTTGAAGCTATCAGTAATAGGAAACAAATTTAGATCGACTACGCCATTGGGATTCTCTTATGCTTCTCTGTATAGAAAAATGTTAATTTTTTTTTGAAAAATGTTATTATATAGTTGTCATGAAGAGGTCAATAAAAAAGATGCAATGAAAAAATGGAGAGAAAATTGAGTACATTATAGAAGTATACCAGCTATTAATTAATATAAATGCTATATTATTTTCTGGATTTTGTGACATTTGTAGTATTTGCTCATATTTTAAGATTTTTGTACTTTGTTATTTAAGACTCATCCTGAATAAAAATTTGTTTTCATACCTAGTTTTTTATTAAGCTACAATTTACATACAGTAAAATGAGCAATCACAACTCTGTATTCTTTTTCTTGAATAGAACTCCTAAAATCAGGGATGCCTAGGTGGCTCAGTGGTTGAACGTCTGCCTTTGTCTCAGGGCATGATCCTGGAGTTTCAGGATCGGAGTCCCTCATTGGGCTCCCTGTGGGGAGCCTGCTTCTCCCTCTGCCTATGTCTCTGTCTCTCATGAATAAATAAATAAAAACCTTAAAAAAAAAAAAAGAACTCCTCAAATTATATGTTTCAAGTCCCCTCCCAAACCTAAATACCTCCCTTGTATACCTCTCAAGTAACCTTCCTGTATTTCTCTATCCAATCAAGAAATGAATCAATGTGAAGACACAAAATGGTACTTTAAAAGAGGAGAAGAATAAGAATTTAAAACATTCTGGGTAATATCAGGACCAGAAAACATATTTACTGTCGAAATAATTATTAACATACTTATCAAACCTAGCATATGTGAAAAAATGATTCTTGAAAAAAAAAATAATATACAAAAAGGTTATCATAAAGATCATAAAAACTGGATCATTTCCACAAAATGTGTGTACGGAGTGGGAGGAGATATGAAAGGAGGGCTGGCTACATTTCTCATCTTCTATAAGCTTTACATTTAGATTCTATTCACGATGTTAGGTGGTTTTGTTTGCTACAAAACTGGTGTGTTATGAGAATATACCAATCAGATCAGATACAAGTTGTAACAACTCCTCCGCTCACCTGGTGCATGTAGAAGCAATACTACCTTGGCTATAAATGATCATCAGCGGTGGAAAAGGTAGGAATTTGCAATTTCCAAATCATCAGATTTTTTTAAAAAGTGGATTTCTTTGCCTTCAGTTAACATCCAGTCATTCTTCAGTAAGAACAGTGGCTTTGGGGAAATAGTAAGTATTCGGTGGATTAAAAAGTTCCTATCTTTGATTTGCTATCTTTAGGCCCAGGCAAACATACAGATAGAGACTCATTATCAACTATGCTAGATTGTTAGAATGCCAGTGCTCAAAACATAGTAAATACAAAGCCTCTGGTGCCTTCAGCACTGGCTTCAAAGAGAGGGCTTGCAGTAAATTTCTGTGAACTGTTGAAGGGCTGATTTCACTGTACAGTCACTTTCTTCTCTTCCAGGAATGAAAGCAAAGCTTTTTTTGAAGAAAAAAAAAAAAAAAAAAAAAAAAGAATCATACATCTATCACAGCCTTGACTTTGTTCTTTTTATTACAAGTTCATTGGTTTAAGAAAAAAGTATTTGCTAAATTCAGCAAAACCCAATAAACAAAATTCCCAAGCCCCAAACAGCACTATTTCTTGGTTACTGTTAACTAATTTATGCATTTGTTTTATAGAAAATGTTGGAATTGTAATGGGAAAAGTTGTGAGCCTCAGACTTGGAACTTGGAAACCGTGATTCTTTCCTATGCAAGATATAAATTTTAGTATTTAGGACCTTGAGGTTCTATATTATATTTCTTTATTTGTTAGTGGTTATAAGAAACAGAACTCTAGAAATACATCCTGCCTTCCACTTAACTTGGAATCTCATTTCAGTGCTTTATTCCTTGTAGGTTGTTGGCATAGAGCTGACATCCCAATTATTTGTTTTCCTGAGCCTGACAATGGTATTTTTTCCTTTCTTTTTCACTTAATTATGAACTGGGTAGCTACTGGGTACCAATTAGCTTGCTGGTTATAAGGGTGTATATGTGTGTGTTTGTGTATCCTGTGTCTGCTCCGTGTACAAAATTTTCAAGTAACTTAAGAGTGTGATAACCAAGGCAAATGTTCCAGCTTCCAAAATAACTTTTTCATGGGCCTGTCATTTTTTTGGCTTTTGCTTAGAATAGTTTAGTTCAGTTGCTTGGGTACAGTTGATTGAATACAGTTGCAACAACTAATAAAAATCTGTTCTAAGTTAGGGGCACTTTACATTTGTACTCCATTGTCTCCAATACGATGCGTTATTTTCAACCCAGAATTTAGTGCCTGTACAAATCTTCTCTCCCTCTGAGGCCTTGACTAAAGATGGAGAAGAAGAGGAAAGCATTAACTCACTTTGAACTGAAGAATAATTTATTTAAAATATAATAGTCTATAAAAAGTTGACAGAAACAGATTCTTTCTGTTGCCGCATTTGGAGGAGGTCAGGCTCCCTTGGTCTAACCGGGACTTCCTGTTGATGGTGGGGTCGGGTGGATGGAAGGTGGGGGTGAGGAGGAGTGTGAGGGCAGGCGTTTCTGCCTCCTGTCTACCAGCTTGCTGAGGAATAGCTTTATTCCTCTACCAAAGGCCCTGGCTCCTGTGAGGACACCTCTCCATCCAGTTCTGAACCTGGGCTCTCGAACTCTCCCTTCCCTTTGCATTTTCAGACACAGGGCTGATAACAATCCCCTCGTGTTGCTGGTCTCTGGGTACCGAATCCATGTCTTCTTGTTTCTCCAAAACCCTGCGCACATCTTTGGAAAAAGTGGTTTTAATTAAAGTCTCCTCAAACATTCTGATATCAGTGTACCTTCTAGTTTTTTGCCAGGTCCTTGAGTGAGTCAGCATTTATTATTTTTTTTAAATAAAAAGAGGCACTTTGACCAATATTAATGATGAGCAAGAAAGAATAGAGGAGCCATGGAGTACTGACTGAAGTTTCTTTTTTTTTTTTTTTTTTTTTGGTTTTTGTTTTAAAGATTTATTTATTTATTCATGAGAGACAGAGGGGAAGGCAGAGACACAGGCTGAAGGGAAGCAGGCTCCCTGCAGGGAACCCGATGCGGGACTCGATCCCAGATCCTGGGATCATGACCTCAGCTGAAGGCAGATGTTCAACCTCTGAGCCACCCAGGTGTCCCCTAACTCAAGTGTCTACACAGCTTCGCTCTTCCTCCCATCTCCACTTGCTCATCCTGATCCTCTGTTTCTTCTCCCAGCGCTTGATGTCTTCATGGCCGACCAAGGCCTTTTATTTCCAATCTGTAAGGACTCATCTCTATTGGATTTAAGTCCAATACTCTAAGTATGTAGTACTTTCCCATTTCCTGAACTTCTTATCAATTTTCACCTCCTATGCCTCACTTTCTCAAAACATCAATGTCAATGGACTTTGATTAAATAGGGGAAAATGGCCATACTAATTTATGCTGAGATACAATGTCTAATAATGCCCTAATCATGGATGGCACTCCATGGAGTTCTGACTTTCAACAGAGACTTCTAAAGATAAAAAGTCTTGAGGCAACTGGAGCATCTGCCTTTGGCTCAGGTCATGATCCCCAGGTCCTGGAATTGAGTCCCACATTGGGCTCCTTGCAGGGAGCCTGCTTCTCCCTCTGCCTATGTCTCTGCCTCTCTCTGTATGTGTCTCTCATGAATAAATAAATAAATCTTTAAAAAAAGATAAAAAATCTTATCTCAGATTAGATAGCATAAACAAGTAAGTGATTCTCTAATGGTGAGTATTTATCAGCCACAAAGACAGGAGTTCCTTTGGAAAACTATTACAAGGCGACCAGTGCAACTCCTGAGTCACATAATAGGAGTTGTTAGCTCTATTTTGGTGTAAGGTTTGCACTGAGAAGTTGAACAGTAGGTTTAATGTAAGTGGGTTTAATGTAAGGTTTGCAATCAAGAAGTTGAGAAGTAGGTTTAAACAAGATGATTTCTCTTCCTTGTGAAATGGAAAAAAAAAGTAAAGTGAAAGGAATATTAGCAACTTTGATGTAAGGAATAAGCAGATATTGTAATAATTCTTTCTGTACAAACATAAGCAATCTCCACTTAGGTATGGTTTTAGGCATGATTTAATGTGTTAAAACTTAAGCAGACGTCTTAAGAGTATGGAATTTGATGTGCTTTGGATGAAGTCAAGAACTTCTGAATGATTTGGACCATTTTCAGAGCCACATTTCATTTTATTCCCCTGATATGAAAAGTTTGGGGTGTCATTAAGACCTATAGCCCAATTTCTGTGGTTTGCACTATTATAGATTTGAGGTAATTAATTCAGCACCCAGAAGTGTTTTCTTTCTTTAATATAACATTGTGACCCCAATGACATTGTGGGTCAACTATACTTCAAGTCTACATGTTGTGCGGTGCTCACCGTAAGTGTAGCTCACCAGCTGTCACCAGACAACACTATTACAGCACCGTTCACTGTACTCCCTAAGCTGTACTTTTCATCCCTGTGACTTACTTGTTCCATTATTGGAAGTTTGGATCTCCCACTCCCCTTCACCTATTTTTCCCGTATCCCCCCCCCGCCCTCCCCACTGGCAACCATCAGATTGTTCTCTGTGTTTATGAGTGTGTTTCTGCTCTTTGTTTGTCTTACATACCATTGCTTGAGAACTTCTGCTGCTGATGGCTTTCAATTCAAACCCAGAGATTAATGGACAGACCTCACTTTGTCAGACTTTAATCCAGTTAAATGAAGGCATATGTGCAAACTGTATCTCAGAAAGGTTTTGTTGAGATGCTGCGTATCAATTCACTTTCATGGAGGAGGCTCAATAATAGTCTTCCAGTGTCAACATCTGATCTCTGGAATCCCAACTCCTAAATCTCTTAGCTGGTCTAGAAGTAAAATGTAGAGAACAAATAGCCAGGTCTCAGCATGGGAGGTGAGGAGGCCTGGGGGATAGATCTGCGTGTGGGGTGGAGGGAGACTTGCCAGGAGAGAAGCTTAAAGAAAGCACCATCCTTTGACAACCTTATCTAAAGTCTTCAAATGCTGGCCATTGATGTTTAAATGGAAAATTTTGCAGTGTGTCTTTTAACATTTGCCATTCATTTATTCAGCAGATGTATGTATTTTTTAAATTTTCTGCAAAGTACCAGGCATTACCCTCTGTGCTAGGGATACATCAGTGAGAGAAAACCAATACAATAGTTATACCACATGGAGGGCAGGGAGAAAGACCATGAACAATAAATATAATCATCACATAAGCTATGTAGTAAGCTAGACAACAGTAACTGAAAAGAAAGAGAACTAGGTAAGGAGGTTGGGAATTTGGGGAATTGTAATTTTCATTGAGAGACTTTGTTGAGTAGGTGACATTTGAGGAAAAACTTGAAGGAGGTGAGGGAAGAGGCCATGGGGGCTACTCCTTGAACCCAGATCTAACAACTGTTATTCAGCATGTTAGAGCAGCTCTGTCCACTTGAAATATAATGAAGACCATACAGGTGATTTTAGATTTTGTAGAATTAACACTTTAAAAAATAAAAAGGGGATCCCTGGGTGGCTCAGGGGTTGAGTGCCTGCCTTTGGCCCAAGGTATGATCCTGGAGACCTGGGATTGAGTCCCATGTTGGGGTCCCTTCCTGGAGCCTGATTCTCCCTCTGCCTGTGTCTCTGCCTCTCTATCTCTCTGTGTCTCTCATAAATAAAATCTTAAAAATAAATAAAAATAAAAAAATAAAAAAATAAAAAATAAAAGGAAATAGGTGAAATTAAAAAACAAAGTTTGTCTAACTAAATACATCCCAAATATCATTTCAGCATATGATTGAGATCTAGAAAAAATATTAGATATAGTGCATTCTTCTTCTTCTTTTTTTTTTTTTTGCAGTAAGTGTTTAACATCAGGTGTGTATTTTATAATTATAGCACATCTCAATTCGGACTGGGCACAGTCAAGCGTTCAATAGCCACTTAGTAGTCATCGAATCAGATGCTGGAGACTTACAGAGTGTGAAAAATTGCTACTTTTGAAGAAAACACTTGCGTGAGTAGTTCTTCTGTTTTCTCATCTCTTCAAGTCAGGCTCCTGAGCAATGAGGAAGACGCAAGCTTAATTTGAAGTGGGGGAGAAATTTATTTTCAACAAAGCACTGTGCAACTTTATTTCTATTTTAGCTCAATAAGGATAATCCATACCATTCCCTTTGGGTTGGTAACTTGGCATAAAGGGTTGCATTTATCCTCAGACATTTTTAAAAAAGATTTTATTTATTTATTCACGAGAGACAACCAGAGGGAGGCAGAGACATAAGCAGAGGGAGAAGCAGGCTCCCTGCCGGGAGCCCGATGCTAGACTCGATCCTAAGACCCCGGGATCATGGACCTGAGCCAAAGGCAGATGCTCAACCACTGAGCCATCCAGGTGCCCCTATCCTCAGACATTTTTATACATCCTTCACCAAACCTTCTTTTCTTTTAGGAATTGTCTTACTGAGAGACTGGTTTTGCTGGATTATCCACTCAAGGTCAAGCCTTCATGGTATTTTGTATTTGCTGGAAATGTGGATGATCACCTTGCACTAGAAGCTAAGGATATAAATAGGAATTTTAAGAATGCAATTGTATTCTGAATGCCTGAGTTCTGCTTATAAGCTATCCAAGCTATCTTGTTCAGCAAGAACAAGGAAGAAATAAACCATACATTAATGCCATTTTTGTAGTTACTAGTAAGATGAAGAACAGCTGCTACGAGTTTTTCCCTCTGCAGCCAGATTGTAAGTCCCAGGCGATCAGAGCCAGGTCTTCATGATTTTCTCTGTTCTTTCGTGTTCTCCATAGAGGGTGGTGCTGAGCACATGGATGATATTTCATAAATATTTATAGATTACTCCAGGGGTTGGCAAACTTTTGCTGTAAGGTCCAAATCATAAATATTTTAGTCTTTGAGGGCCATACAGTCCTTCTCACAGTTACTCTACTCCTCTGTTGCAGCACTAAAGCAACCCTAAGCAACATGTAACAAATAGACATCGGTGTGTTTCAATAAAACTTTGTTTACGGACACAAGTTTTTATGTAACTAATAAAACTTTATTTATAGACATACAACTTTAAATGTCATAGAATACTGTTCTTTTCATTTTTTTCCAACCAATTAAAAATGTACAAAGCATTCTTCACTAGGGCTGCACACCAACAGACAACAGGCTGGGTTTAGTCAATGAACCTACCTGGTCAGCCTCTGGCTTACAGGATCCTCCTTTATTTGCTTCTGCCTTTTTCCTTCCTTTTATTTCCTTTCTTCCTTGTTTCCTAATTCATTCTCTTCTCTTTCTTTGGCTTTCTGTCATCTCACTGCCGATTCTCCTATATCCTTCTTTCTTCTTGATCTTTTTTTTTCCTCCCTTTTTTCAAACATCACAGACACTTTCCTCTCTTAGTTATAAGCACTGTCATCTTAGGTTGAAAGATTTCCTGAAATACTGATTCAATAACAGGGGGAAAAAAAGGTAGATGGGATTGAAATCATATTTAAATCATGGAGTTCTAAAATGATTATATTATGACCTCCCCTTCTGCTGCTTCTTCTCCTCATTTTTATGCTTCTCCATACACAAGTGTAAAAGAATAAAAGTGACTTATGTGTATGTATTGACAGGAGGCTCATTACTAATATGTGCAAGTATGTGGGTGGGTAATGGTTATTCCAGTTGTGCTATTTATTTTGCATTAACCTGTAATAATTGGGCCTCTCAGCTATTTATTCTTTCACTCCTTCCTGCAAATTCAGACACCTATTTAAGAAAATTATCTTGACTCACTAACAATTTTGCCTTTGCTGAAAGTAAGGAGGTGTTTTTTTTTTAATTTCCAGCCACTCCAATTCATAGCTTCTAATTTTAAAGATGGTCTTATTCAAGTTTTTTTTTTTTAATTTTTACAACGCTTTCATAAACAATTTGCCTCAAATCTACCGAGTTTGAGCAATAGTCTTAAAATTCAGTTACCAGGGCAATTTTAGGAAGTACAGACACTACAAAGACAAATACAAACAAAACAACCTCCACCAAAAACCCTCTTTGGTTCTTGTCCACAAATGTTCAGAGCATTTGTAAACAACACTGGTGAAAACAACACTGTTTCAACACTTTTTTCCTAAAACAAAAGCACCATTTTTTCCTCTCTTGCCTTTTCTCTTTCTTTATAAAATTACCAGTGTAACAAATATGATCAAATTTTACTCTTCTCAGTAGTTATGCAGAACTACTTTGCCCATAAATCTAAGATGCTTTTGCCTTAATTTTTTTTTCTGCTAGTCTGATTAGGTGTTAGAATCAAAACCTTCCTTCTTTGATAGCATTTTTTCTTTCACTAAGTAATATCCTCTGAATTAAGGGTAGGCCAGTCAGTTGCTTCAGCTGTATTTACCATTGTGTTAGTCACAGAAATCCATCTTTTTAAGATATTCTATTATTTTCTCCCTTAATTCAGAATATTTGATAGAATGTGATATACCACAATTAGCAAAATCTAAACCAAAGCAAAATGTTTATAGAGGGTTTGAAAACTTCATAGTCAGTCATCCCATCCTTAAATGTACACACAGTATGATTTGAAATATTATTACAGCTCTTATCCTCTTTGGGAATAGATTGCCAATTCACCGAATCTCACAAAACCATCTCAATCACACCAAAAAATCTTGACTATGATCAAATATGATTTGTTACCTACAAATTCAAAGGTAAAATGGTTATCCTTTGGTTGCATAGCTTTCTTTTTGCATTACAAACAAATCATATTCATTAACTTGATAATATTTATAATATCCCAAAGGTGTGAGGAAAATACTAACGTCAATATTTTCAAAGAAGAAAGCACAGGCATCCAGGAATAGTGTTATGTAATATCATTTACACAGCATTATAAAGCTAATCACAATTGTCAAAATTTAATCCATATACGCTATATATTTCCCCTTTAGTTCATTACAAAAATATTTCTAAAGACCACAGACATAAAAAAGAGATACTGTCTGTAATACACATAACTTTGCCGGTCATGTGTCTTTCATGTACTTTATCTGGTATTGCCAATGTTGGAGTAAGAGAAAAAGACTCAATTTTCTTTGAAACCAGAAAGGAGAAAGCAAAGTACTTTCATGGGCATCCTCCAAGAAATAGAGGCTGAAAGGCGAGCCTCCCTAAAAGTGACATTGCTCTATTTGGGAAAATTAAAGAAATGTTCAAAGAAACTAGTAGACCTTTGTGGCTGACTGTGTTTTCTGAAGATTGCTACACCAACATGTGTCCCATTTCACAAGTTCTCCACAAAGTTGCCCTGACCTGTCTGTCTCCATTTAGAGGTGAGGTCTGTTCCCTATCTTGAACTTGGATACATCTTTCCAACTGCTTTAAGCAATAGAATGTGATGGATAAGACGTTGCATGATTTCCAAGGCTGGGGCATAGAAAGAAATCCAATCTTTGCCTGGTTCTCTCTTTCTCAGGGTACCTGCCCTTCAGAATCCGTCATCATGTTGTAAGGAAGTCCAGACCATATGAAGAGGCCACAGGTAAGTGTTTTGGCTTATAGTCCTGGCTAATAACTTGGCGGATGTCAACATCAACCACAATTAATATAAATGAATGAGTTCTAGCCTTTGAGCCGTGCTGGCTGATAGCAAGTGGAGTAAAAATGAACTATCCTCAAGGTATCCTAAATTTCAGATTTACGAGCAAATAAGTGTTGTCATTGTTTTAAGCCTCTAAGTTTTGGAGGAATTTAAAGATTTTATGTATTTATTTATTAGGGGGAGGGGTAGAGAGGGACAGGGGGAGCAGCAGAAAGAGAATCTCCAGTAGACTCCCCGCTGAACATGGAGCCCAAGGCAGGGCTCCATCCCACAATGCTGAGATCATGACCTGAGCCAAAACTAAAAGTCACACACTTTATTGACTGAGCCACCCAGGTACCCCTGGAATAAATTAACATGTAGGTGTACATAACTATAGCAGCATTCAACAAGACAGTTCTTTGATGTTGTAAAAATTACATTGCTTGTGTAATTTGAGTCTATTCCATCTCAGAACGAATGCTGAACCATATACCCTTGGCATACTTCAGATATCTCCCCTTTTAAGGAATATACAGTTTGCTTTTTGTGATTTCTTTGGAAATAGAAATAAGCAAGACCACTTCAGAACAGGAAGTGGCCAGAGAATTATTGCTTTATGGTTTTTGTGAGTCCTCAGAATTACAAAAAATCTTAACTGGTTTGCAGTAAAATGCTTCCATTAGTTCAGCTCTTGGAGGAAAGCCTTCACAACTAGCAACATTATGATGCCAACCTTGTGTATCTATTATGAAACAAGAATGGCTCGATCATACTTGATCTATATCTGTAATTCTAACAAAAATAATTTTGAGGGTGCAGATGCGTAAATAATGTGTACAAATAGAGCAGTAACTCAATTATATTCCTGTTTATTGTGTGAGTCCTCAGGTAAGCTGGAAGCATATGGCTGTAGCAAGTTTTTAGAGTTATTTCCCCATTTGTAACTCAGTAGGGTGGCTCCTGTGGTTGACCTTAGAGTCACAGAATGAGCTAGAGAAATCTGTCAAGATATGTTGGCCAGCTCCTCAGATAAACACTTAGGTTAACTTAAAGATCAACATCATTTCAGCCTGACTCTCCAATTTTGGCAGCTTGGATAAGAGTCCTGTCTGCAGAACCTTTATACTTGATTGGGGTAAATCGTTTACAGCAATCTATAACAACTACATGATATGGCTGAAAACTTATTTCTAGGTGTTTTCACAAGTCTATGTTAATAACATTGTTCTTCCTACGATGTGGTCGTGAAAATTCCATATGAACCACTGAACAGACATACTCTTCATAGAATAGAGGGGGCTCATGTGCCGCAATATAATCTACGATTGTAACATCTAACTCAATTTTGGATCACTAGGCAAAGCTTCAAGTCGAAACTTTCACACAAGATGCTCTCTGAAAGTGCCAGAGAATGAAAGATGGTCAAGACAGTGTAATAACCATCTAGAAGAAAAAGGCGGGGAGCAGAGTATTTAATAATATGGACTCTGGAGCCAGTCTGTCTGGGTTCACATTCTGTCTCTGACCCTGATTGTGTGATTCTAGGGCAAGTTCTAATTTTCTAGCATTAGAAAAATAATCTTTCATTGTCTCGGTTCCCTCATTTTCAGAATGAAAACGATAACACTGTAATGTTTAAAGGAGTTAGTAGATGTGCAGTGCTTACAACAGTGCTTGGTATGCCGTAAGTGCTTACTAAATGTTAACGATTACTATTATGTTGTGAGTGAACAATTGAATGTCTTGAATTACTCAGGCATTACTCTTTCACCATTATAAAGTATTTTAGGGCTCTAGGCAGTTAATCATACAATTTGTTCCGATGGAAGATATACTTCAAGCACATTTTTTAACATCAACACTTTTTCTGGAAGTGTCATAATCTCTTCAGGAATTTTTGTGACAGTCAACTCTGGACATCAAGATCGTGTATGATTCTTTCCATTACCCTCTAGGCAAGTAGAAAGCACATGGTGACCACTGAGTTTGTGACTTCGATGCTGCATAGATCATGATTGTGATAATTAAGATAAAAGCCTGCTGTTAGAGTTTCCAATAAAGTTTGTATTATATTGGTAAACATGGAGGAGTGGGGAGATTTTTGACTTCCAAGAGAACTCATAATGCAGATAATATTCTTCGAAGCACTTCTCAGAGCCAGCTACCACCAGTGTTTGGACTGTGTATATAGCTCCGTCACCATAAGCTGAAGAGTCATTGGTGGGGAATTCTGGTTTATTCTCAACATAAGAAACTGACTCTGACTGGGAAGTGAATGATGACATAACATCCCAGAAGGTAAAATTTTGCTGAAACCAACTCCATAGAGTGATATTTCCGATAAGTAGTGAAGTGACCCAGCAAGGGCAGACTTGAGGAAGAAACATAATAGAAAGTACAGAGCCCCACGAAACGCTAGTTAGCCTTGTTTAGCTTTAGATCACATCTGATACTGCACAAACTTGTCTCAGTTGGCTAAATGCTGAGAGCAGGGATAGAATAATCCAGGAAGATGTCAGTGGAAGGCTTTGTTCCAAAACTTCCTTTATGATGTGGATGCCCACTATGTCCTCCTTTTATGAGATTATCAGCACTCTTTTCATCCTCAAAGAACCATGAGTATTTTACCATTATCAGTACTTATGGGAAACTATTTGTGAAGCCAAGATTATTATTCTCAATATATGTCTAGGTTTTTCCGTGGAACTCAGCTTTCTTATTGAGCCCATGACTAACATATTGTTTAAGTATCAGCACCTTTTGCTAACCATGTGTCTGTTTTGCTGTCAGATGCATTCCTCGACCTTCTCCATGTTGAAGAAGCTCCATTTCCCAGGTTCCCTTGCACTCTGGCATTTGGATAGGTTTGGCCAATAAGAGGCCCACACAAGAGACTGGAAATCAGGAGGAAGGGAGAGAATAAGATACTTCTCCTCTCTCTTTCCTCTGAGCAATATCTTTAACAAGGTATGTCTCCTAACAGGGTGTGTCTTCTCCTCCTCCCATTGAGTTGTCTACTGTGATTCCACTTGACGTTGGGCCTTTGCTTTGGAACTTTAGTAACATTAATTCTCCCTTCTTCCTCCTCCTCCTCTTGCTAATCTCTGGTTTCCTTACCATCCTCTGCTTGCCTTCTCAGATCTTCCATTACCAGTGTAAAGAATTTCCTGTGTTAAACTCCTCTTTTGGAAACAGCTAATTTCTGTTTTCTGACTAGACTCTGACTGACAGGCACGTGTAGAACTTCATAAGAAGTCTGAAAGATGCTCTAGAATGCTAGAAAATTCAAGGATTTGAAGGGTAACAGAAAGTCTAAATGATATAACTGAAACCATTCATTAATGATCAAGTATTAATAGTCATAGACAAGGCCAAGTTTTGCAAACACTATAATGTAGGTTTGCACTATAATGTAGGCCAATGTATAAATACTACATTTGGAGTCTTCTTAAGGTCTTTCTTCAAAGTCTTTGTATAGTCTCTATAGAGTTTAACATAAGACATTAGTAACTAATCTAGTAATATTAGATTAGTCCATAGTATGCACAATGTATTCATTGTTCTAGTTGCCTAGAACCTCAAATATCTCCTCTATATTTTACTTAAAACAGAAGGTTCATTTCTGACTTGGAGTAAATTATTGCAGAGGCTGACTGTAGATAGAATGCCATGCTTTTCAGTGCAATTTTTCAGGGACTTCATGAGAAATCTGTTACCATCTTGTTGAAGCTGGCACTTCCCTAGGGTGTTGAGTATCTTGAAAATTAATTCCTAATATTATGAGAAAGTTTCTTCCCTACAGTACATTTTGTTGACAAACAGAAAGATGTATATGACTACAACACAGTTTCTGGCAATATCAATTGCTGGAATGTAATAGCCTTGAAGAATTATGATGAGTAGGCATAGCAGTGGTGTGAAATGGCTTGGGGGAAAACCTTACAGAATGGTCTCAACCATACCTTTAAACCTAATTCCTATAAGATCATGTCTCATTTAGTCTGGAAGCCACTGAAATCCAGCTCCGATCCCTTAAACTCCAATCTATCTTCCATCTCCCTAGCTGCCAAGTTAAATCTAGTCCCTTTTTCTTAAAAAATGTCTTTCCTTTGGTCTTGGCTTTTTGAATCCCACTTTATTCTAGTGATACTTAATTAAGGATCTCATTTTCTCTTCCCCAAACAATACAATGGCCTTCTAATATATGACTCCTTGCTTCTGTGTTTTCTTTCCAACTTATCTTCCACATTGTCATAGCATGGAAAGCAACATAGCACAATGAAAAGATCACAGGCTTGAAGCCAGAAAGACCTATGTTCAAATCTCAGTTCTTCCATTTAAGTGACTTGATGCTGATTTCAATTTTGACACATCTTGTAAATATGGTCCTAGAACTTACCTCGTGGATTTGTTTTCATAATCAAAAACAATAATGTCTATAAAGTGTCTTGTACGTAATACAAAGTCACTTTGATTTCTTAAAAATCAACTCAGTTATTCACATATCTCCCTTCTCTTAGTTAAGAATAAATCTCAGCCTCCTTAGCCTGACATGCATAGCCCTTCATGAGCTGTAGCTTCTTTTCGGTCTTAGCTTCTATGCCATTATCTCATGTTCTGAAAATACAGATGGGCTTGCTCTTTTCCACACTTGGCCTCTCATTTACGGCTCCACATATTTGCATATTTGTTTCTCCATCTGTATTGTCCTTTGCCCTCTTGTCTGAATGGCAGGTTCCCAATTTATTCCTCAGAGCTGTATTCAAATATTATCTCTCAGTCCTTTGCCCTCATTCTAATAGATTTCAAACAGTTTATGCTATTAAAGTGGTCTCTTATTCTTGACGATTCCACCCTTCCTATGCTGGAATTTGCAAACACAGTGAGTCTGTGGCTTCACTAATTTAAGAAGTAGATAATCTGTAAAATGCAGCAGATATCATGGAACTTACTTTCCATATAGTCTGTTAACCCTGTTGGCAAGGGGATGCTATTTCCATGCATTATAATAATTCTTGATACTGGTGAAGATACAACAGCTATTCCCATATCACCTATGATGGGAATGCAAATTTTAGGGAAAACAGTTTGCCAATCTATATCAGAACTGATACTTAAAATATTCACCCAGTGATTCTATTTCTAAAACTCTACTTAAGGAAAATAAAAAGATATGTGTACACAAATTTACACATAAACATGTTCATTATATAGTTACAGTGAAAAACTAGATAGATCTCAATCATCCTAAAAGAGGTTTTAGTTATATAAATATAATGTACATATACAACAGAATACTATGTAGTCATTAAAAGTTACACTTATGAAGTATTTATAATAAAACAGAAAATTCTATGAAATAATCTTAAATTTTTAAAAAGTCAGAATACAAAGGCATACTTTCATATGACTACAATTATATTGAATATACACGTAGAAAAAGGACTTGAAAAAAAATGCTGAATGTTAGTGATTACCTGCATTAGTCAGATTGGGCTACCTGTTGTAATTGACAACCCCTAAGTCTCTGTTGATTAACGATAAAAATTTATTTCTTGTTATATCGTAGTACAAAGCATAGTATAATGTAGAGCAACTCTTCTCTCTGTAATTTTATGAAAGTCCAGGGTCTACCTATCTTCTAGGGAAAATGCATTCATTAGACAGGTAAAGGAAGGTGGGGTCAGAGGTATGGCCTGAAATTGAGGCACATCACTCTGTCCACATCACTGACCAGAGCTCAGTCATATGACCCCCACTATGTTCCTAAAGTTTTAGGAAACATATTCCCAAGAGGAAGAAAAGGAACTTCTAACATTGCTTTTCTCATCTCTGAGAGTAAATCTAACAAATAATTTCTATTTCTTTTTTTTAAATAATTTCTATTTCTTTACATTTTTCTATATTTTCCAATTTTTCTCCAGTAACTATGTATTGCAAGAGAAAAATATATAGTTAGAAGGACTCAGCATTTTAAAAGAAGCTACTCTTTTAATTTCTATGACATGAATTAATACTGTCTAAAATACTTCCTTTTTTTAAAAAAGATTTTATGTATTTATTTGAGAGAGAGCACAAGCGGAAGGGGGATGGGGGGAGAAGCCGACTCCCTACTGAGCAGAGAGCCTGATGTGGGGCTTGATCCCAGGACCCTGGGATCATGACCTGAGCTGAAGGCAGACACTTTACTAACTGAGCCACCCAGGGTCCCTAAAGTACTTTCTTTGACACTCAAAAGGTTGAATTTGGTTCAGGCAAGAATTACCATTGCAAAATTTCACTACTGACACCATAATAAGAAATGCATGCAATGTGAACAATTCTTTGAACTGATGAAATTTAAATATCTAAATAGCTTTGAGAAAGACATTGATTATTTCACAAATTCATCTAATATTGTTTAGAGAAAATGGAGAGTTAAGAAATCGAATTTTCTTTCTTTCTTTCATCTTTCTTTCTTTAATTAGAGAGTGAGGGGGGTGGGGCAGAGGGAAAGAGAGGATCTTAAGCAGGCTCCACACCCAGTGTAGAGCCCAGTGCAGGGCTCAATCTCACAACTCAGATCATGACCCGAGCCGAAATCAAGAGTCAGATGTTTAACCTACTGACCCACTCTCAGGCGCCCCAATAAATCCAACTTTAAGTCACGTCTTTGGTAGAAAGAGATGGAGAGGTAGAAATATCTGAGACCCGAATCCTTGAACCTCAAGCCCTCTGTTGTCTGCACTCTTCCAATAGTTCTGTGTTCCCAAGAATGTCCTTATCCCTAACCCATCCACATCAGCCCTCTTCTTATTTGGGAGCAGAAAAGAAGTAGAGAGAGAGGATGTTGGGTAAATTCTCTCTCCTTTAACTTCTCCCTTTAATGTCCAGAGACCAAAATATATCCTGGCTAATATTGAAAATGTTGACTCCCTAACTGTTGAGGTGATGGCTATCTTCTGTTTCTTTCCTTCCTTCACTGTTTCCCTCCCTTCCTCCCATCCATCCATCCATCCATCCATCCATCTAAAAAACATTGATGAGCCTTCTACAAGTAGCTAGGGACTATGCAATGTCACTCCATTCTTGGTTTTTTATATCTATTTGCCACATGATGAATGAAAGTCTTTCTCAATGTGCCTATAGGAGAGCAGGCACACTGACAGAAATTCTATTTCCTCTAGAACAGCCATTTTAAACACAGGATCTGCTCAGATCCCAGAGTGGAGGTAACATTTGCTTACTATTTTGTAGCACCTGGGAATGGATTTACATTGCCTATTGGCCACCTTTCTTTTTCTTTTCCTTTTTCTTTTTGTACACATTGGCCCAAAACCTCTGTTAAAAACAACCAAAAAACCCACACAGCCCCAAAATGGTGTCACTTAGCTTTATTTCCCAAACCTTTTTCAGGAAAATCATACATAATCTAATTGCATAATACATAATTTAATTGCAGTCTTAAATTCCTCCAGAAATGTAGTCTTAACTGCTCAGTCTGAAATTTTTCAATCAGTCTGCTACATGGCCTCTCTCCATTACCCAAAGGAAGATGAGGTCATCTGCATGGTAAGACCCCTGGCTTTTTCCCATAGAAAGCCCTGTGACAATTTTTTTTTTAAGATTTTATTTATTTATTCATGAGAGACAGAGAGAGAGAGAGAGAGAGAGAGAGAGAGGCAGAGACACAGGCAGAGACAGAAGCAGGCTCCATGCAGGGAGCCCTATGTGGGACTCGATCCCGGGTCTCCAGGATCACACCCTGGGCTGAAGGCAGCACTAAACTGCTGAGCCACCAGGGTTGCCCCATTTTTTTTTTTTTCAAATAACTTTCTTTCCCCCACTGTCTTTTTTTTTTTTTTTTTTTGAGAGAGAGACAGCACATGCAGACGGGTGAGTGAGAGAGGGCAAAGGGAGAGAGAGAATCTTAAGCAGGTTCCCTGCCTAGCACAGAACCCAATACAGGTCTTGACCTCATGACCCTGAGATCATGACCTGAGCCAAAATCAAGAGTTGGACACTTAACTGACTGAGCCACTCAGGCTATAACAACCTTCCATTTTGTACAAGTCCTTGGAGTGTCTCTCTATGTGCTGGATGTGGTGCTGCCCAATTCATGAATCGTTTAATAGCACCAATTAGATCTTCAAATTTATTTGGTTGAATTTTGCTATTTAACACCACTTAAAAAAAAAAAAAACACCACTTATTCTCAAGTTCTGAAAAATGTGGCATAGCAGTTAAAAACAACAACAACACACAAAAAGCAAAACCCCAGCAGGTCTACTGCAAGGCAATGACTATTCAAAACAAAACATAGCTTGCCACCGAGAAGTCTCAGAAAGACTCTCCAGCCCGTAACCTAGTATATGTGGGAGTATATGTTGAGCCTCAGTGAATGAGTGTGTGAACCATTGATTTTGCCACCACAAGCCTATCAGCCTGGTGCAGTATTGGCACAGAGCAGCCGCTGCAGTGACACTGCTACACTACATGTGGGTCTCCTCTCATTGTGGTGGCTGAGAGACCAAGCACACTCTTTCCATATTCTTTAGAGTCTGTGTTCATATAGTTCATGGACGCCCTTTATTTCCGTGGTATTTAAGGAAATCGTGTCTAGAATAAAAGTCCTAAAGAAGAAGTGGGATTAACACTTGTTTTATTCTATAATACTCTACTTAAAATTAGAAAAGTCACGTTCGTTGTCCTTCTCAGTTTATCAGATTGAACGACACAGATTTTATTACATGTGACCTCTTGGGTCATTAGCATTTCACAATCATTAACTTTTCATTACTCTTCTTTTTCAGAGCAGAAAATGTCACTAGAAGCATATGTGACATGTTTAAGAATCTTGTATAAAATATATGAACATGAAAAACATCAGGTTTTATATTTAAAAGAAAAAATCTCTTAAAATGTCTTAATTTCCAATTAAAATTTAAAACTGTTGATTAAATGCTTAAGAGTGTCATGTCTGACTGAATGACAGCTGCCATCTCTCCATCCCTGTTCAGTCTTCTTTTTCTCCTATTTAAATCATTATATTTATGTGGTTGGTTATGTCTGCAGGGCCCGGGGAACTGGGACATCAGATTTTATTATATGTGTTTGGGATTATTTGATCAACCACCCCACATTATATTAAGCAGAGAACATTGGATTTTCTAAATTGCCTGGTAAAAATGGGCCAAATCCTCCAAGTGTTTTATTATTATTATTATTATTATTATTATTATTATTATTATTTTATTTTTTACCACACTCTTTTATTTCCAGGAGTCTAACTCAGGGTTTATTCACTCTATAGGTATGCTGATGGCTTTACTGAGTATACAGGGTAAGTTGTGCACTGTACAAAAGATTCACTTTAGATTCAGTCTCTGACCAGCAGGTTTATAGCCTTTTTTTTTTTTTTTTTTTTTAGCACTGGCAGTTACAAGGTACAGAAATAACTGCATTTTTACTGAAACTTCATTGCTATTGTATCCTGGAAAAGAAATTGAGATTGTTTTTTTCTTTCGGTGAGCATTTCCTGGCGATGATATTTTTTTTTTTTTTAGTTTGATTGATTTATTTGAAAGAGAGAGAGCACGCACGTGTGCACCCACGTGTGTAGGGCGGGAGGGGGGAAGGGGGCAAAGGGAGAGGGAGAGAGAATCTCAAGCAAGACCCCACTGAGCCTGGAGCCCAATGCAGGGGCTTGATCCCACCACCCTGGGATCACAACCTGAGCCGGAAACAAAAGTTCTTGCTTCACCGACTGAGCCACACAGGCACCGTCCTGGTGGTGATAATTCTGAGCACACAGTAAAAGAAATGAAAGCTTCCTCATTTCACAAAAACATTTTTAATAATACAGATATGTTCATTTTAAGTGAATATGCTTTGAGACTAAAATTATCTTGGTGATACTGAGGCAAACATCAGTGCCTACGACTTGAGATCAGTGTTTTTCAGTGCGGCTCAGTTATGTGAGAGACCAATGCCTAATTTATCCTCAAAGAAACAGTCTGATTTGCCTCATAAGATTGTTTTCTAAAAACAACGAGTGAACTGTATTTATAAACTGTTCTGGAAACTCCCTGCCGAAGCTGAGAGACCAGAATATATAAATAATTGGTGTTTTCTGGCAATGGGTTGGATTATCAAAGGCAGCATTAATTCTCTTTTTAAATCGGATACAGGATGGGGATCCCTGGGTGGCTCAGCGGTTTAGTGCTGCCTTCAGCCCAGGGTGTGATCCTGGAGACCCGGGATCGAGTCCCACATAGGGCTCCCTGCATGGAGCCTGCTTCTGCCTCTGCCTGTGTCTGTGCCTCTCTCTGCCTCTGTGTCTCTCATGAATAAATAAACAAAATCTTAAAAAAAAATCGGATACAGGGACGCCTGGGTGGCTCAGTGGTTGAACATCTGCCTTCAGCTCAGGTAATGATCCGGGGGTTCTGGGTTCGAGTCCTGCATCGGGCTCCCCGCATGGAGCCTGCTTCTCCCTCTGCCTGTGTCTCTGCCTCTCTCTCATGAATAAATAAATAAAATCTTAAAAAAAAATAAATCAGATCATTTTCTGATTACCTCCTTGTTCCCCTGAGAGGAGACGAGAGGTGTAGGCATGAGAAGACCCGGATTCATCTCTCTCTTTTCCCTCTGGCTGGTTTCGGAACAACAACAAAAGTCTTCGCAGTTCTCCTCAGAACCAAGCTGGCTTACTTTGGCTTATGTTTTTATTTGCTCTTTTCTCCTCGGCTTTGCCTTCTTTGTGCCTGTTTTTCCCTTTCCGCCTCTTCTGAGTCATATGTTGACATAACTCAGTGCGAAGCCTGGGGTTTGAAGACACTTGGACACGGTGTCCAGGTACACAGAGATTTTTGTCTGATAACGCCACAAACACTCCGCCTGTGGACTTCCTACACTCGAGACATAATATTTTCAGACACCAATCTGCCAGGCAGGTTGGCTGTGAAGACGTCAGCCTGCCAGCGGTTTGTCGGGGCTGCGAGGCCTCTCTCTACTCCTCTGACTTTGAGGCCTAGTTCTCACGTTGGCCACACTAATAAACAGAGCTTCTTTTTGAAGTGCAGGGTCTGGGAGATCTTTTTCTCCCTCCAGGCTGTGGAGAGAATAATAAAAACGACTGCTTCATCCCAAACTCTATTTTTGATGAAACAACAACTCACAACTGATCTTAGGAATAAAAGCTTCTCAAATTTTGAGCTGTTGGAGTCTGAGGTGTCGTGGCATCTTCTTGATCACTCGAGCACTTTATTTCCTGGCTGCTCTATGGCTTCATGGAAGCAGTGTGGACCGACTACCAGCGTTCCTATCTGACGTTTTCAGATGTGGCCCGTGGTGACTCTTCTGTCTTTGATTAAGTCACTTCCCTCCCCCCTCCTCACATTTTTACTAATGTTTTTCCTGCTCCATTCAGATGAGGTATGTAGATATAAGATAATATGAGGGAAGGAAGGAAGCAGAACAGAGAAAACAGAGGGAAAGAAAAGGGGCAGCAAAATAAATGAGTAGAAAAGACAAAAGGGAAGTGGGACAAGATTTCTGCTTTAAAATATGGGCAAGTTTCACCAGGCGTCATTAGACAATTTGGCTTCTTTTAAGAAACAATTGTATAAAACTGCTAAGTTTCCATAAAGGAATTATCTGCATTTGAGGGCTGGCAAACAGATATGTGATAAGAAGGAACTGCAGCTGCGTCTCTCCTCTCTCTCTCTCTCAAGCACACACACGCTCATACCCCCACAGTGGGATTTGGTGATCAACACTTAACCGTGTAAGAACAAGTGGCTTCACGGGGCACCTGGGTGGCTCAGTTGGTTTAGCGTCTGCCCTCTGCTCAGGTCAGGATCCCAGGGGATCGAGCCCCATGTGGGGCTCCCCACTCACTGGGAAGCTGACTTCTCTCTCTCTCCCCCTCTTCCCCTCCTCACTACTTGTGCTCTCTCTCCCTATCTCTCTTTCTCAAATAAATAAATAAAATCTTAAAAAAAAAAGAACAAGTGGTTTCAAAGATAGTGATTCTGAGTCAGCAGAATTCTTGTGCCTTTGATTTAGACCAAATGCTGTCTGCTATTTGACTTTAGACGTGCCTTAGGGTCCCTTCTAGGTCCCTTCTTGCTGAAGCCAAGAGCTTAAGGCAAAAACAAAACATGCTTTTGATGTTCATGCTACTTTAGCACCAAAATACCCCCAATATCTATGATCTATGGGAGCAGTCCCTCCCTGATCACTTAACTTTAAATAGATGGATTATTAAATAGATGGGACTTTCTCTTAGTCAGCACAGGCCAGATTTTTACAAGAAAGTGCTCTTCAGTTTGGGCTGGAGATCTTAAGAGAACTCTGAAATTTGGAGAGGATTCAGAAGAGACTATGAATGTTGACGAGAGGGTTGGAAAATGGAACTTGTAAGAAAGAGTTAAAGACGTTGGAATTGCTTATCTTGGAGGAGAGAAGAAAGGTAACCTAATAACACTCTTGCACTGTTTGAAGGTATATAATACACATAATGGTTACCAGCTGTTTTCCTTCTCCAGCAAAGAGAACCAGAGGCCAAATTCTCACACTGCACAGATCAAATGTAGGGAAATGCTTCTCAGTAGTGGTAGTTCGTGGTGTTAAAAAGATAAATGCATAACTATTGAAATTGTAAAAGAAAAAAAAACAAAAGAAAACTTTCCTGGAGTTATTTAAATACTGAATGGATTTTAAATCTCCTATTTTCTGGGAATTGGAAAATAAAATTTATGTCATGGTTCTTAAGGTTGCATCATAATTTATAAGTCTGTAAGAACAGAAACTTATTTTAAGGGAATATGTATAGATAATGGCCAAGAATCTATGAATTAGTTTCCACAGAACACATGAATTCAAGACAAAGAGACGTGATTTCCGTAAGGACATTAGATGTCAACTGTTAAGAGTGATGCTCGGCTTTCTCAGAAAAATACTACTGCCAATTGACATAAGAAAAGGAAAAATCAAGAAAGGGGAGAGGTGGACAAAGCATACAATAGATGCTAAAATCATGTAGGCACCAAGACATCAGTTAAAATGGCATGAAAAATAATCCTAGAATTTTTTTCTTTTTTCTTTTTTATTACAGTGGACTGAGCTAATTCTTCTAGTTGATCCACAAGTAGGTCTGCTTCCATGCAGAAATCTCTGTGTGAAATGATTGATTGATTGATTGATTGATTGATTATTTCTTGAAAACTAGACAGCCAGACACAAAAGAATGAAACTGGATCACTTTCTTACACTTTACACAAAAATAAATTCAAAATGGATTAAAGACCTAAATGTGAAACCAACATGATCCTAGAGAAAAACATAGGTAGCAACCTCTCTGACAATGGCCATAGCAACTTCGTACTAGAAATGCCTCCTGAGGCAAGGGAAACAAAAGAAAAAATAATCTATTGGGACTTCATCAAAATTAAAAGCTTTTGCACAGCAAAGGAAACAGTCAACAAAACTAACAGGCAACCTGTGGACAGGGAGAAGATATTTGAAAAATGACATATCTGATAAAGGATTACTATCCAGAATATATAAGGAATTTATACAACTCAACACCCACAAAACAAATAACCCAGTTAAAAAATGAGCAAAGGACATTTATTCTGGCTTCACCAGTTTATCACTGGGAGCATTTTCTTTTTTTTCTTTTCCAACCTTATTGAGAAGTAGTTGACATACATCACGGTGTATGTTTAAGGTGTACAGCATGATCCTTTGACTTACATTGTAAATGATGACAACAGGTTCAGCTCATATTCACCATCGCCTATAAATAAAAAGAGAGAAAAAAGAAAAAAATTGTGACAACTCATAGGATTTACTCTCTTAACAACTTCTCTACATATCATACAGCAGTGTCAGCTATAGTCATCATGTTGTACATTATGCCCCTGGCATTCATTTATCTTATACCTGGAGGTTTGTACCTTTTGATCACTTCCTCTAATTCTCTCTCCTTCCACCTCCCCCCTTCACGTTAGCACAAGTCTAATCTCTCTCTCTCTCTCCTTTTTAAAGAATTTTATTTATTTATTCACGAGAAGCACAGGAAGAGAGAGGCAGAGACACAGGCAGAGGGAGAAGCACGGAGTCTTATGTGGGACTTGATCCAGGACCCTGGGATTATGACCTGAGCCAAAGGCTCCACCGCTGGGCCACCCAGGTGCCCCTAATCTCTTTTTCTCTTAGTTTTGTTTTGTTTTGTTTAAAGATCTCACACACAAGTGAGATCATACAGTATCTGTCTTTGTCTGGCTTATTTCACTTAGCATAATGTCCTCAAGGTCCATCCACATTTTTGCAAATGGTAGGATTGATTCCCTTTTTTATGGCCAAATAATATTCCTCAATGTATATATTTTCCACAGCTTTATCCATTCATCCATTGATGAACAGTTAGGTTGTTCTCATGCGTTGGCTATTGTAATAATGCTGCTATGAGCACGGGAGTGCAGGTACCTTTTTGAATTGGTGTTTCCATTCCCTTTAGATGTATTTCCAGAAATGGAATTGCTGGATCATATGATAGTTCTATTTTTTGAAGATCTTCCATACTGTTTTCCATAGCGGCTGCACCAATTTATAATCCCACCAACAGTGCACAAAGGTTTCTTTTTCTTCACATCTGTGCCAGCATTTGTTATCTCTTGGCTTTTTGATGATGGCCATTCTGACGGACGTGAGGTGGTATCTCATTGTGGTTTTCATTTGCAGTTCCCTACTGACTAGTGATGTTGAGCATCTTTTTGTGTACTTGTTGGCCTTTTGCATGTTTTCTTTGAAAAAATGTCTATTCAGATCCTTTACCCATTTTTTAAATTGGGTTATTGTTTCTTTGCTATTGGGTTGTATGAATTACATATTTTGGATAATAAGCCCTTATCATATATATGATTTGCTAATATCATATAGATTCTCATATTCATATGGATTGCTAATATCATATGTGGATTTCCCATTCCACAAATTGTTTTTTGACTTTGTTGATGGTTTCCTTTGCGGTGCAGAAGCTTTTTAGTTTGATGTCATCCCACTTGTTTATTTTTGTTGCTTGTGCTTTAAGTATTCTATCCAAAAATACTTACCAAGACCATGTCAAAGAGGTTTCTTTCTGTTTTCTTCTAGGTATTTCATGGTTTCTAGTCCTAAATTTAAGTGTTTAATCCACTTCAAATTAATTTTTGTGAGTGAAGTAAGGTAGTCCAGTTTCATTCTTTTAAATGTGAATCTCAAGTTTTTCCAGCACTGTTAATTGAAGAGATTTTCTATTCTCCACTGAGTATTCTTGACTCCCTGGTCAAATATTGGCAGACTGTATATGCTTGGGTTTATTGGTTTATTAAATATGGGTTTATTCCTGGGCTCTCTCTTCTGTTCCTTTAGTCCATTTGTCTGTTTTTATGCTAGTTCCTTCCTATTTTTTCGTTACTTTTTTTTTTTTCATTACTATAGCTTTCTACTACAGCTTGAAATCAAAAAGTGTGATGTCTCCTGAATTGTTCTTCTTTCTCAGGACATTTTTGGCTACTTGGGGCCTCTTGTTGGTCCATATAAATTTTACAAGTATTTTTTTATTTCTGTGAAAATGCCATTGCAATCTCAATAGGGATGGCATTAAATCTACAGATGGCTTTAGTAATATTCATGTTTTAACAATTAAATCTTCTGATCCATGATACAAGATACCCTTCCGTTTATTTGTGTCTTTTTAATTTCTTCCTTCAGTGGCTTGTAGTTTTCAGAGAAGAGATCTTTCACCTCCTTGATTAAATTTATTGCTAAGTATTTCATTGTTTTTGATGCTATTGTAAATTGCATTGATTTCTTTTTCAGAAAATTCAGTTACTAGGAGCCTTTCTTTATGTTGAGTAGAATCAAAAATGTTCACATAATTCTCTGTGAGTAGGCACAGAGAGCTTTGTATTTCAGACTTAGGCAGAAACAAATCATCTGCAATGAAAATATGGTATTAATAATCTCCAGTGGAAATATACCAGTGCCAAAGGCTTTGGATTAAATCATAAGAGGAAAGGTTTAGATTTTTGTCTTTAGATTTCATTCGAGGAGAAAAAAAATGCAGAGAATTTGTTTATATAGTAGTGGCTTTGCTTGAAGTGTCCCTTTTGCAAAATAGTTAATTAAGGAGATTAAAATATTTTTAAATTTTGTTATGGACATTTTCCAACATTCAGAAGCAGATAGGATGGTATAATGAATCCCATGTACCCATCACTAGTCATTCAACAATTCTTAATGATCTATATTCCTTTTTCATCTACTCCCATTTATCCCCTCCATTGTTGTTTCTTTTCTTTTCTTTTTTTTTTTTTCTTTTTTTTTGTTTAGTTTTTTAGTAGCATTTAAATGCACTTAAAATTCCTTTGGGAATTTCTGATATTTTCTATTTTCGTAGATAACTAAAATATAAATATCTTTATTAGTCAATATACCCAGACTTTCACACTGATTAATATTTTGTTTCAGAATACTAGCTGTGTTAGTTTCCTATTGCTGCTGTAACAAATGCTGTGGCTTAAAACAACACATATGTATTATCTTATAGCTCTGGAGGAGGGATGTCTGAAATGGGTCTTGCTGGGCTAAAAACACAATGTCAGCAGAGCTCTATCACCTTCTGCACATTCTAGGGAAAATTCATTTTTGTTTTTGTTTTTGTCCCCCCCTCCTCCCCAAAGCTTTTAGTGGCTGCCCACATTCCTTGGCTCAGGACTCCCTTCCATCTTCAAAATCAGGATTGTCAATTGAGTCTTTCTGATATTGAATCACTCTGGTACTCTCTTCTGTCCCCCTTTTGCTCAGACCCTTGTGATTAGTTTGGGCCCACCTGGATAATCTCCCCAATTCAAGGTCAACTAATTAGCAACCTTAATTCTATCTGCAACCTTAATTCCCCCTTGCCTCATAACCTAACATATTCACTAGTTGTGGACATGAATGGACATATTTTACATTGACTCACAAATACACATTTAAACCTTTCATGTTAAATATATAATGTAGATTTAACAGCTATGGAAAAATAGTCAAAAGGCATTTTGCTAAATGCAATGTGTTGAGTCTATCTCTAATTTGGTGGACTGGTTTATTAACTCACTGTGAAATCTGAAAAAACACAGTAGTAATTACTTCACAGTTTGTAAAGTAAAAAAGACAAAAACCAGTCGCAAAAACAACCATTTGATAGCCAATAGATCAAGTATAGGTAGAAAAGTTTGTATTGGACCTTCTTAGAATCTTAACATCACTAACACTACCATCCATAAAGTTATTTATCCCAGAATATTTCTACAGCTCTGTTGCCTTGGATACCTCAACCATCTGAAATATTAGGTACTTTCTATCTGGATTCTTAATTTTTTCTTCTATAAACTGCCTTAGGCCCCCAAGCCATATCCAAACACTTCTTTTTTTTTTCTTTTTAAAAGGATTTTATTTATTTATTCATGAGAGATGGAGAGAGAGACAGAGAGACAGAGACATAGGCAGAAGAGAAGCAGGCTCCATGTAGGGAGGCTGATGTGGGACTCAATCTCGGGTCTCCAGGATCACAACCTGAGCCAAAGGCAGATGCTCAACCACTGAGCCACCCGGACGTCCCAAAACATTTCTTTTTCTTCCATTTTGTTCCCTTCCATGCTCATACAAGAATTAGAGAAGTGCCTTACAGCAGACAGAGAGAGTGTGATTTCACTGCTGCCCCCAGCAGAAAGACTACAGATGTGGAACACATGTGTATAATAATTATGTGAAAAATTCTGTGTGGTGCTTTTATAAGAAAGTGACAATGATAAATATTTGTATGTTTGGTGTTCATATTATTTATTTATTTTTGGTGTTCGTATCATTTAAACAAAACCATCAACTCAAAAAAAAAAAAAAACCATCAACTTACTGTGTCTTACAATCTTTCTTACAGATTTCACTGAAAGCAATTTATTACTATACATATACATTTTTTTCTCTTGAGCTTGGGAGAATGAGAGCTTTGCCCTGCCTCCAGATTCAGGATGAACTGGTTTATCTCTTTCCTTTTTCTGTTCTAGATGGAAATGTTTTGAAAGGGAAGAGAAATACCTTCCTTGCAGAGGCCATGCTCCATTGAGGCAGCATGAGCATTAGAATCTGATGAAATCCCAGCTCAGCCACTTGAGCTACTTGATATCTTTGAGCCTTTGTTTCTCAAATGCAAAATGAGGCTAACAATATAATTCATTAGATTGCTGTGAGGAAATATGGGATGATATATAGAAAGCAGCTAATACAGTATCTGGTGCACCAAAGACATCTTCTTTCTACCCCTTCCTGTTGAAAAGGAGGCTGTACCATGAGAAAAACACTTTGGGAACCACACAAATTTGTTTTGCAATAAAATTAATTATTAATTAATTAATTAATTAATTAGAAAAATTAATTTTTCTATTCATGAGTATCATGTGAAAAATGCCAAATAGGACTTTCACAAAATTTGTAGGGTATTGTTCAGAAAGGTCTGATTTAAAACTTAGGTTATATGGTATATCATAAAAATCATTTAGAGGGTCCTGGGGTACCTCAGAAAAGTAAGCAGTCATCACCCAGGATTTAATGAGGGATCTGAATAAATATCATTTAAGAGGAAACTCTATCATATGTAGTAATATACCACAGATGAAATATAATAAAATACTGATTTCAAATAGTCCTCCCAAATGGCAACCCACATGGACAGGTGCTCTGCAAGGCAGGTATGATTTGTGACCAGACTACTTTTCATATGGGAAGCTCTTTTGTGGATTTCTCTGGACAGAAGTAAAGCATAAACCTGTTCTTTAATGAATGATGGTTAATGAGTCTTTCAAACATCTGAAGATAGCCAACATGAGATGTGTGATCTCTTTTCAATTTCTTCACCATCTGTGAGTCACAAATTCTGTGGTTCTTCTGCATGGGCCCAAGGCCCCTCCTCTGCTTATGGAAAGAAATGTCTTCTGGGGAAAGAGGACACCAAGAAACAGAAAGTATCCAAGAAAAAAAATCTGCTGAGTCAACCAGAAGACAGAGCAGAAAACATTTTTGGTGAAGGTAAAGGACAACAACGTGGTAAGAATTGCATAATCAGCTAAACAGTTGTTTCCAAGGAAATGACAGGCGTTCTGTATGTTGGGTGGGAATGGGAGTTTCAGATTTATCAACACAGATTTATGTGTTTAGGATTATTTGTGTTTGTTGGTAAAGAGCTCAGACTAGAAGTCTTTGTTTACTCCCTGAAGATTTAATAAGCCAATTTGTTTCCTGTCTTCCATCTCATCCACAGACAGTATCTTTCTAAATAGGATACTAGGTTGTATGCATGAAGTTAAGCAAATATGGAGTGGGAAAATCACCTCATTGAAATAGATCATGGGAATGGCCTTAATTTACAGGAACATTAGGAAATTCTCAGAGTGGCCTCACCTACTGAGGAGATAAATGCTTAAGGCAATATTCCATCCTAAGCAAACTTCTGTGGCTGGAATACGTGTTTTGTATTTGACAGCAAGTTCAGTAGAACATCACCTCCCAACTCAGATCTGTACTGAATGCTGGGAAAAGAAAAAGGGTTGAATGAACCAAATAGGGCTTGCTGCAAAAATATCCTCATGTATAATCAAAATCTAGAAAGTGGGTGGTTCTGAATTTGGCCTGGCTTTACATAAAATACAAAACAGGGCAGGATGGGAGGGCTGTTTTCAGAAGTTAGATTCTACAATTTCACAGATAAGATAATTTCACAAGCAAAGGTTTTGAAAGCATACATGAGAAGAAATTGCAGTCATCAAAGAGGAAGCAATTAAAGCATTTCACAAGAATTTCAGAGGAACAGGGTCAAGATACTGTCACAATCTGACAGCCTTCAGGAGGAGGTGGAAAGCAGATGGGAGGATAAAGTGGTGGGAAGAGAGACGGGAGTGTGAGGTTCCTCTAGGACTTCCGCTGAGTCAGCAAACCTTCCCAGATTAAAAAAAAATCCTGGATTCTTTTGACTAAATCTTCCATCGATGAAAGCACTCCTGCTAGGGACCCAGAAGTGGGTGCACATGTGTATAAAGGGCTTTGATGTCTGATATCAAAAGCTGGATTTCTGATGTAACTCACATCTGAGAGAATTCAGATAGAAAACAAAAAGTGGCAATAATTCGTTGACCTCGGTTTAACCCTGTTTCGAAAATAAAATCCTCTATTTGTTAATGTTGTATACTTATGAAAACTTCTTACGACCTTTATATCCTTGATTCCTATGTATCAGTGATACATTCAAACTAGTCATGAATGTGACAGGAAGGGAGAGGAGAGAAGGAGAAGGAATATTCCTAGGACGTGGTTCTTTGTGCATCAAGGTTGGATGCTGTCCTTACTATGGAGCAAGAGCATCTGGGTCTGAGTCTGGTGGGCAAGGCCAAAAGGGAGGTTGGACTGGGGCAATTTTTTCTGGAAAGTTATGACCATTGGTTGTCTACTCATAGACTACCTGTTTGTTACCTCTTCAATGCTGGCATGAGGTAGTGTAACTCCTATTAGGGGTGAGGAGACATGAAGTAACTTGCCATATGACCACTAGAGGTGAAGCTAGACTTTGATTTAGTTCTGTCTGAATTCAAAATTCCAACTGTGTACCCTCCACCACATTTTCATCATTTTTGGAGTGGTGCACATTGTTGAATGTTTACTTCACCCAAATGAAGTGTGGAATGAAAATATATTTCAGTGCTATTTTTAGTTTATCTACCATTTCACATTGCTTATCACACTGCTCCCTTCTACATGCAAAGCATATAGGGGTGCCTGGGTGGCTCAGTCGGTTAAGTGTCTGCCTTTGGCTCAGGTCATGATCCGGGGGTCCTGGGATCGAGTCCCACATGGGGCTCCCTGCTCAGCGGAGAGTCTGCTTCTCCCTCTCCCTCTCCCTCTGCCATTCTGCCCCCAGCTCATGCAGTCTCTCTTTCACTCACTTGCTGTGGCTCAAATAAATAAAATCTTTAAAAATATATATGTAATAATATATTTATATAGAAATTATGCATAATTATATATAATTTATTTAATATGTAATAAATACATAAAAATAATAAGTACATATTAATAAAATAATTAAGTATAAATCAGCTCAATGTATTTTGATGTATTGGGTCAGTTCTGCAATGCTATTAGTGTATCCATATACCACTCTTTCACAGTTTGAAGGAGAAGAGTAGAAGTAGGGGAAATCCTGCGTTGCAGGGAATCCCTGCCTCTTACTAACCCCTCAAAAATCACTTACCCATGTCTTCTAGAAATTGGCTATGTACTCCCTTTCTGCCTATTCCTGGATATAATCCTATACTGGAAGACTTACATGTTGGAGCAAACTTTGAAAAACCAGAATGTTTTAAAAAATCAAAGAATAAAACCTGCAGAGGCAGTGATGGACCAGTTCATAGGATGCGGTTTAGCCACCCGTGTTGCTGGCTGGCACAGACTTTTAGCCCTTTCTACATTCTTGACTTTAATGACTTTGCTGTCAGGGTCCATGTGATTTAAATTCAGTGGTCATCTCCCAGCTTTTCCTACGGTAAGTCAGTTTCTCAAATTCATTGGGTGAATGGTGCCAAGTCTTGGTTTCAGACAATTGCAACACCTTACTAAAAGACCATGGGAACTAAATAGAAGAGGGAAAATCTCCATTATGTGTTTTTATCCTGTTTGATTAATTTCCCATTCAGTGCTTAAAAACCATTTTGATATGTCATGAGAAATTTGGACAAAAAGAGGTGAGAGGCTGGGGTAATATTTGTACTCTACTGAAATATGCATGACCAGCACTAGGATCAAGAGAAAGAGGTTTATCCTTTGCACCTTCATCAGACTCCTTATCCATCTTTCCCTCACCTCCTTTCTGTTCAGAGCTTCCTGGAAAATATATTATTATGGCAGTTTAATGAGCATGTTCTAATTATAAGGAAATACTTTTTTTCTTCTGTATTAAAATTCATGAGAGATAATTTTTTTGAAATTTCTGGCTTTGAAGCAGTCTCCAATTTGCATAAAAATTGTAAGTACAGTACCAAGAATTCTTCTCTCTCTGTCTCTGTCTCTCTGTCTCTCTGTCTCTCTCTCTCTCCCAATCTTTCCCTCTCTCTTTTTCTGCCCTGCACCATTTGAGAATAAGTTGGTGGTAGGATTCTCTATTATACCCAAAAACTTTATCATGTATTTCCAACAAACAAGAGCATTCCCTGACATAAATGCAAAGTCTTCACCAAAATTAGGAAATTAACATTGCTTTATAATGATGCTCTAATTCTCAAACTCCATTCAAGTGTTGCCAAATGTCCTAGTAACATTCTGTATAGAAAATCCATCTCAGGATCCCATGTTGCATTTAGTTGTCATCTCCAGAGACTATGTCAAATCAGAACAGTTCCTTGGTCTTTCCTTGACTTTCATCACCTAGGCACTTTTGTCTCCCAGACTTATTGATATATAAATGACATATAACATTCTGTAAGTTTAAAGTGTTCAAAGTGGTGATTTGGTGCATAACTATTGTGAAAGGATTACCACAATCAAAGACACTACAGGAAAAGAAAACTGTAGGCCAATATCTCTGATGAATATAGAGATTCTCAAATGTTCTCAACAAAATCCTAGCCAAGTGAATTCAACATCACCCCCCCCCCAAATACACACACATACACACACACACACACACACACACACACTCCCCATGTGGATACCCTCCTCCTCACCTGTTTGGATTCCAATACCCTGTGATGGGCTACCCGAGACACAAACTCAGAATTTTTTTTTTCTTCTAACATTTTATTTATTTAAGAGAGAGAGAGAAAGAGAGAGAGCATGAGCAGGAGGACGGGCAGAAAAAGAGGGAGAAGCAGACTCCCCACTGAGCAGGGAGTCCAATGCAGGGCTCCAAGCAGGGCTCCATCCCAGGACTCTGGGATCACCACTTGAGCCTAAGGCAGACACTTAACCGACTGAGCCACCCAGGTGCCCTCAAACTCAGACTTTGATACGGTAAACCAGGCCAATGCTCCACCTTCCTCAACTGGACGCTAGTTCCAACTTGTCCAGGCTCCAAATTGTATAGACACTCTCCTCATTTGACGTTCCATATTGGGCTGACTCCTGCACAGATGTCCTTCTGACTCAGTTCGGGGTTCACTACCCCCTCTCTGGGCCACCATTCCCCATGAGGATGATCCACTCACACTGCTCCGGCTCTAACTCTCCATGGAGGGTGCTGCATTTTCACAGGAGCCCTTCACCGGACTCAGGCTCTGACATCCCATTGTGGGTGACTGTACGCATGGATATCCTCCTTACCTTTTCCGGCGTTAGCACTGTGCTCTGGGCCATTATTGGGTGCCAGCTGTGTTTAAAACACAAAACTGATTTGTTCAGCCTCACCTAACACCATTCAAATAGAATTGTCAGGGAATGAAAGAGGAGAAAGGAGGGAGGGGAAGGGGAAGAGAGAGAGTTTTGAAAAAAAAAAAAAAGTTGTTCTGAAGCTGAGTAACATCACACAAGAAAGACAATTTAAAAAATCACCTCATATAACAACCAAATTGAGGTTACAATACTTTCAAAATGGTGTAGCTGAAGAGTACCAGGATTTTACTGAAAAAAGGCTCTACAATTAAAACAAAATTTGGAGAAAGCGTACTTAATGCTTTCAATTACACTTTAAGAGATTTTGCATAATTTTTAAAACACAATTTACAAACTTTTTCAAACCTGAGTATTAAGCATTGAATATCTTTAATTTCCAAATAATGTGTTATGGTTTTAAGAAAAAGTAGAAACACTTTTGGAATGCTTGCCTTTTTTCCAAAGGAAATCTTAGAGGAAAATAAATGTCAGTCTGATATAAAAACTAAGTAGTTCGGGTAACTGTTATGGAGAAAAACAGTAATACCAAAAAAAAAAAAAAAACCCACAAAAAAGACCAAAACAAAAAAAAAACCCACCAACACCTATTACTTGTACTCCCAATAAAATGAAATTTCACTTTTAGAATTAGAATTTTTCTCCCTGTCAGTGTAAATACCACTGTTTTCTTTGCCATGGGCTTTGTGATTGTGCAAGCCATTTATAAAAGCAGAAAGTGTCACTACCAACTATTCCAACAGTATGAGGGACAAGCCTAACAAGATATACTTAAGAAAATAATTTCTCTCTGTATCCCAGGGTTTCCTTTCACTCAATGAAATAGTTAAGATCTGGGAAATGACTGATGTGGGAAAGTGAGGAAGAGAAAGAATATCACAGTTTGGAAACTATTTTCAATTTGGCATAAAAAAGAGTTATACTTGTTACTTGGAAAATTCTTGTGTAGTAATTAAACTCATATTTTTCAGGTCTTTTAGGCTCTGAAATTAAAAAAAAAAAAAAAAGCTTTGGGGCACCGGGTGGCTCAATTAGTGAAGCATCCAACTCTTGATTTTGGTTCAGGTTATGATCTCAGGGTTATAAGATGGCGTCATTCATCTGGCTCTGTGCTGGGTGTGGAGCCTGCTGAAGGTTTTCTCTCTTCTCCTCCTTCTGCCCCTCTCCCTCTTAAAAAAAAGCTTACTGTATATAAAGTGTTACTGTAAATTTCTAAAGGTTATGATTTCAGATCTACGTAAGCTATATGAAATAGAGAACTTAAGTGATTTAAATGATTTGATTTGAAAACACATCTACCTTTTTCTTTGGTATTTATACATACATTCAGGCTCCTGGATAATTAGCTTAACCACATTCTTCATTTTGCTTGCAACAGGAGTAACTGTTCCTATAGCTTTAGAGGCCTTCAGGGCCTTCAAAATATGCAGATGCCTCAGACTCATGGGGAAAAAATGCTCTATGGCAATAAGGTGGACCACTTTTTCCTCTAGATGCTCCTGAGATCATACTCTCGACAAAATGGCATAATCCCCTTAAGGTGTGAGCTGGAAGAGGGGAAGTTTTAATATAGTATCAGGGAAAGGGACAATAATTTAGAGTAGAATGTTGTCTTATGATAACCTAGAAAAAAAGCCTGAGATGAGGATCCTTGTGCAGGAAAATCTATAGAAGACCCAAAATCCTCCTTCCTGAGGGTCCTGAGCCTCTGAGTACCAGGCCTGTGTTAGGTCATGGGCATGGTGCAGGCCACAGTAAGACAACCTGAAAGTAACCAAGAGATGACCCAGTGACTCCCCTAAGTACTATACACATTCCTTCTTTCCCTCCTTAAGTAGAAATAGTCCTACCTTCTCACAACAATCGAGAACAAATTCCCTCACCAGTGTAGGAAGTCCTTTCTTTGTTGATCTGGCACAAAAAAATACCCAGATAGCAACCAAAGCTTTAGGTTTAGAGTGACTTTCACTGTGTTCTCCTGTGGAAGCATTTCCCCTCCAAGAACCAGAAACGAAAATTCCTCAAGTTGATCATGGGTGGAGTGGGTGATGTTGAATTCCTAGCTCTACTCCTTGGGTACCAGATCCATACTTTCTAGTTATAGGGCACACAAGACCAATACAATCACCATCAGTTAAAATTCTTTGCTGCATGCTAAAGAGTAATGCCTTAGCTGTGTGTCTTAAACTGACTGAGCCACTCAGGTGTCCCTAGCTATATGTCTTTAAAAGGTCTTTCCACTGCTATGTCATACCAGTTGCTTCTGGATGGTGTGATATGTGGCATGATTCATAGAGCCCGTGGTCACGTGCTCACCATTGAACTTCATTGGTTGTAAAGTGGGTCCCTTGTTCCAAAGTAATGCTATGTAAGCTGCTAAGCCAATGAACCAGACCAGTGTGTAGTAAAGACCAGCTCATCTCTGGAAGACATTTTGTCCTGATTGGGAGAAACAATTGCTCCTTCCAAGATAGAGTATCCAGCTTAGAATGTATAGCTGGTCTTGTCTTGGGGAAAGAGACACATTCCTAGGAACTCCCAAGCAAAGCAGTTTCAATCACCCAAGGACAATGTTCCAGGAAGGTTGCAAGTGTGAGCTGTTACCAGCAACAGCTACAACAGCCAGTATAGAAATTTCCAAGCATCTGGGCTTTTGAGCCCTTCCCATCATCTCATGAGGAATACGGATCATGTTCTCAGATGGCCACAGAAGCCAGCCTGGTAAAGTAATAGAGTGGAGTATGCCAAGTGGGAGCTGTGGCCAACTTGAGAGCTAACGCCCAGTCTAAAGGGAGATGCCAGTTCATCATTGCCAGCATTGTTGCCAAATCTTTTCATTCTTCATGACTACCTGACAATCTAGATTTATTTTCATGCAAAATCTCTCAATTTTTAAAATGTTGACAATCATATCATCAGTTTTTCTAAAAGAAAACAGATGAAATACCCCAATTAGTGTAAATGGAGGAGTGGGAATGGTGGAGAATAGATTTGTAGGAGCAAATGGAAAATACCCAGCACAACAACCAATTCAGAGTATTTTTTTGAAGACTTTTCTTCTTCTTCTTCTTCTTCTTCTTCTTCTTCTTCTTCTTCTTCTTCTTCTTCTTTTTACTCATTTACGAGTGAGGGAGGCAGAGAGAGCAGAAACAGAGGAAGAGACAGAGGGAAAGAGAGAAGCAGACTCCCCACTGAGCAGGGCACCCCACTTGGGGCTCAATCCCAGGACCTGGAGATCATGGCCTGAGCCAAAGGTAGATGCTTAACCATCTAAGCCACCCAGGCACCCTCAATTCAGAATTTTTGAAAGCACTCTGGATTAACATGTAAACCTTGTAGTAGTCTGCTTGGACTGCCATAACAAAATACCATAGACCAGGTGGTTTAAACAACAGAAATTTATTTTCTCACAGTTCTAGAGGCTGGAAGTCTGAGATCAGGGTGTCAGCATGGTTGGTTTCTGATGAGATACCTCTTCCTGGTTTGCATCTGGCCACCTTCTCACTGTGTCCTTACAGAGCCTTTTCTTGGTATGTGCATGAGGAGAGACACACTCATGGTGCCCCCCACCCCATCCCTGAGAGAGAGAGAGAGAGAGAGAGAGAGAAAGGAAAGATCTTTATCATGCTTTATTGTGTCTCTTTTTATAAGGACATTAATCCTATAGAATCAGTGCCTCACCCTTATGACCTCATTTAACCTTGATTGCAACCATGGAGGCCCCATTTCCAAATATAGCCATACTGTGGGTTAGGGTTTTTAATATATAAATTTGGGGGAAGGAAGACACACTCAGTCTATGATAGGCATCAAATAAGATACTTAGGTAAAACAAAACAAATGAAACATGTCCTCAAGCTAGCACTGGAACACCGGTGTTTGATCTCTGATACAAACACAACAAAGTGCCTACACATACAAGGTTGGCCGTAAATCCACTGCATTTTTTGTGTCCCAAGCTGTGATGAGTTAGACAGTATTTGGATCATAGTATTTGATTTACTGTTTAATTGATCACCCCAAGTTTTCACCTGTAAAAAGAAATAATGAGAAATCTGGGAAAATTATAGAACTGGAAAATATGTTCCATGCTTTTCACTTGAGATGAATTATTCGGTTCAACAAGTATTGACCTAGTAATTGTCTTGTTCTTTTTTATTTCAAACTGAGCTCTGCATTCAAAGGCAGTATGCAGAGGAACAGAGAACTAAAAACAATGTAGAACTGAGAATAGAAATCAGGTGTGTTATCACTCTTGGTAGCAGAGCAAGTTAAGATGTTTCAGCTGGGGTATTTTAATAGCACTTTCAATCAGAAACCGTAAAGGAGCCCAAAGAGCTGAAGACTTTGCCATCCAGTACCCAAAAGTAATTTCCCTATATCTACATTGACATCAAAAGTGTCCTACTATAGACCCATTGAATCAGAAACTCTGGGGATGGCGCTCAGTAATCTGTTTTACCAAGTCCTCCAGGTCCATACAGCAGCTTGGGAGCCACTGCTGTATATTAGTGGAAAGGTAATTCTGGTGCACACGTCTGTTTGAAAACCATTGCTCTATATTAACATGCTGATGGAAAGAGGTAGAGCCAGGAGGAGAAGGACTAGAAACTGACATTTCACGAAGCTTCTACAATGTCCCAGGCACCCTAGTAGGAGGTCCAGCGGTACATCAGATATGAGCCAAGTATATCCAATTCCAAAGACCATGTGTTCAACCCCTTTAATCAAACTCCCTCCTTAAATATATTAAGTATCTTTATTCGTCCAAATCTTTCATATATGTTGTCTTATTTAATCTTTACAAGAGCTCTTGAGAGGTAGGCTCTATTATCCCCATTTTACAGATTAAGCAAATCAGGCCAAAAGAAGGCATTTTCTCACTGTGGCATGGTTGGGATTTACACTCAATTCGGATTGTCACAAAGCCAGTGTTCTCACCTTGTCTCCCTACACCAAGTTGATTCCTTCGTTTGTTAAATCTTTACTTCTGGTTGCCATTACCTGCCTGCTGCTCATCTGTTTTCTGTGTTAGAGGATTCAATCTTTCTCAATTGGCATGTCTCAGCTGAACCACAGAACACAGGAAATGGTTCAAGTGGCTTTTTTCTCACTTCTCCCAAGGTTGGTCTTTAGTACGAGGCTGCCTGCATGGGTGGGGCTGGGGAGAACCAATTCATTACCCATAATGGAAGTCTTAGACATAAGGACTCCATTCTTTCACAGAAACCCCTGAAGAAAGCCTAGAAGACATATGGAAAACCATTTTTATTAACTCATCTGCCAATTCAATTTACTTCTTTAAACTTCCTCTTTGAATATCTTCCTTTAGTCAGAAAATGTGCCAAGAGAAAGCATGCTGTAATTGAGAAAACACTGAAGTGGGGTGGGGGTGGGGGTGCGGGAATTTTAAATCCGTCACCTCTGCTAGGTAGATGTGCCTTACTTGATAATTCATTTCTATTCCTGGCCTCTGTTTCTTCACAGGAAAATATTGTCTGAATTCATGAACATCAAAGACCATTTTGTCCAGCTCTAGCATTCTACTGTTTATGAAAAGAAATCGAGCCCTACTATCAAATCATCCAATCATTCCAATGAAGGAAAGAGAAACCAAAGAAGGGAATATACATGTCTTGTTATTGTGTGTATATACCTTTATGTATAATCACCTATGACCCTTTGGATATTATTGTATGTGTTTTCTTCCTGATAATAGTGGGTTTCTGGACACATTACCACCAAATATAGTGCCCTTGGCATGTTGAATATTTTAAGCTGAAGAAGTTTGAGAAAATGACAGAAGCAAGAAGATCACTCTGACCATCCCCCTTCCGACTTGACCTTTCTTCCTTAAAACAGATCATAAAACCCTCATGTCAGAGGTAACCTTCCTCTACTCAGGGAAAAGGAGCATCTTTATCTCTGAAGACAAGGGGATACCAAGGAGGATTCTAAGAAACAGGCCTTACTAAGTTTCCTCCAGTTTACTATGCTTACCACATACTCCTTAACCTATCTTATTCTAACATACTGTTGACTTTTCATGAACCTAGCATAAAAAGACACAGGCTTAACTGTTTCTTTGGGTTTCTTGGGCTCCTGTGTCACATAAGACCTATATTGAATAAATTTGTTGGATTTTTTTTTTCAGTTTAACTTTTAGACCCACCCAGCAATCCTAAGAGGGTTACAATTTTTTTTCTCTCTCCTGTAATACACACAATTATTTTCTTGGGTACATTTTTGTAAAAATCTTTGTTCTTAAAGTATTTTCACTTAGCATTCAAATGAGGATTAAGGGTGATAGTTATGGTAACCCTGACAGTTCTTAAGAACTCTTTATGATGTCCTGGATCTGACCTACTTATGGCACTTAATTTGATTCAGTCCAATACAATCAATTTTATTCTGCAGCATTTTCCCATGTGCATCCCCTGTAAACATTACATTAACTCATGGAAACCTGGCTCGAAATTCTCTTCCAGTGGAAAAGTTAATGCCATGAGTGAGTAGGCTGGCTAATTAATAATTTTAGAGGTTATGGTGAAATGTTCCTTAGTAGGAATTTCCATTTTGGAAGAGCAGAGCCTATTTTTTTTCTTGTCCTGAGTGATATGCATGATATAAAACTTTTCATATCTCTAAAGGCTTAAACTAGAAGCTACTGTTGGTTGGCCTTTTTTTTTTTTTTAAGTGTTTCTCCTAGCAGGAGAATAATAAAAAGTATTGCCTTTTATAATCATTCACCAGCGAACAGTCCATAGATTCATCAAATGAAAAATTCTTCATAAAGAAAATCCAAAACATACTAATCAAGCAAACCTAGGCAAGTTTGTATATTTTTGCAGAAAATTAGATTAGTCAAAGTAAGACTTAGATAATGTTCCAAATCTCTATCAACTCATTTGTTTGTAGGTTCATCAGAAGAGGATTTAACTGGCCAAAATGAGGGGGCAAGGAAGTAAAAGTCTCCTAATGTTTAACTGCTTGCAGCTGCTAACTTTGTATCCAGCCAATAAAGATTTATAAACAGTACATTCTTTGTTTCATGCTGAGGTTTCTCCATATACAAAAAAAAGGATGAAATTCAGCATAGTTACTTTCAGCCTATGACAATTGTGGACCAAACTAATAATTGATAGAGGACAAAAAATGAGAAAGTGGCACTCTGAGAAAGAACTGATGTCAAGAATGAAAAGGAATGACCTCTTAAAACCATCCCCAGGATAGGCAACTGTAATGTTTACAAGCTTATAAATACTTTTGCTAAAGCATTTGATCTGTACAGATATTTGGTCAATAAAAGCATCTTTTTTTACCCCCAAAGTTGTAAATGCACAGATTTGTCAAAATTATCTAAAGCTCTCCCAAATAAAATCAGTATTTCTTCTCTTTCCGAGAATTGGAAGCCAACAACTTTCAGGCATGACTAACTAACTGTGACAGACTCTACAGACATGAATACTAAGCGTATGTGTGTCATAGGTATGTGGAATGTTCTTCTGTGATCAAGCAGAATTAAGAACGAGGTTTTTCCAGCATGTCAAAAATTAAGTTTAATCCTAATTGGACTAAACAAGAGGTGGACATAAATTATTGCCTTTGAATTTTAATTACCATTTTTAGTTTTTGCTAGTGTCCTACATATCATCTATTGTATAATTTTGGCACTCATTCTTCTATTCGTTCACTTGGTAGTGTTTATTGGCCCCTCACCATATGCCATGCACCATGATGGGCAATGTGAACACAAGTGATCAGCAGTCAAGATCCCCATCCTTGCATTTCAGTGAGGGAGACAAACAGTAAACACCCAACTGAGTTAAATCAATGACTTTTTTTAAAAAAAGATTTTATTTAGTTATTCATGAGACACAGAGAGAGAGAGGGAGAGGCAGAGACACAGGCAGAGGGAGAAGCAGGCTTCATGCAGGGAGCCCGATGTGAGACTTGATCCTGGGACTCCAGGATCACTCCCTGGGCCAAAGGTGGTGCTAAACCGCTGAGCCACCCAGGCATCCCCAAATTAATGACTTTTATTTTTTATTTATTTTTTATTTTTTTTTCAATTTTTTTTCAATTTTTATTTATTTATGATAGTCACAGAGAGAGAGAGAGAGAGGCAGAGACATAGGCCGAGGGAGAAGCAGGCTCCATGCACCGGGAGCCTGATGTGGGATTCGATCCCGGGTCTCCAGGATCGCGCCCTGGGCCAAAGGCAGGCGCCAAACCGCTGCGCCACCCAGGGATCCCTAATGACTTTTAAAACAGAGACTCAAAGGGGGAGAAACAGTCATCATGTGATGAATTAAGGAAAAAATCTTTCAGGAAACAAGAAAAGACAGAGGCTGGTGTGACAGGACTTAAGTAAGGAGGAGAGTACTGTGAAATAGGGAGGACAGGGTCATGGGGAATTTTGTAAGATATGGGGAAAAGTTTGGATTTTACTCTGATGCAATAGGAGCCCTCAAAAGGCTTTTACTCAAGAGAGTAACATGGGAAAAATCCCTATTTAGCATGATCATCTGGCAGCTATGTGGAGAATAGTTTTGAGAGGTGCTTCAATCGATGAAATAAGGATATAGATTAGGTAAATATTTCAGCAACTCAGGTCAGAAATGTTGAACAAAAATGTATTTTATGGGTTGGACCCTCAGCGTTTGCTCAGGATGACCCCCAGACTTCTAGCCTTAGTAACTGGATAGAAAAGGATTGTGCCATTTCCTAAGGTAGGGACTACTGGGTGAGGGTCAGGTGGATGGGGGTAGAAGTGGGTATTAAGGAAAGTATTGTAAATTCCATTTTGGTTGCATTCTCCATCTACAGATAACTGCCTGCAATTGGCTATTTAAGTTTGAGGCTCAGAGGGGCACCTGGGTGGCTCAGTCAGGTGTCTGCCTTCAGCTCAGGTCAGGATCCCAGGGTCCTGGGATTGAGCCCTACATTGGGCCCCTGCTCAGTGGGGGGTCTATTTCTGTCTCCCACTTGTGCTCTCTCTCACAAATAAATAATAAATAAATAAATAAATAAATAAATAAATAAATAAATAAATAAATAAATAAAATCTTCCAAAAAAATGTTTGAGGCTCAGAATCAAAGTCTGGACTAGAGATATAAATTTGGGGATTTCTAGTAGATAGAAGGTATTTAAAGTTATACAAATAGAACTTATTTTCACTGAGTTAGAATGAAAATAACAAAGAAGAGAGGACGAGAAAGGTGTCTTACTCATGCCAATATTTTTCGGTTGAGATGAGGGGAGGAGCCAGTGAATTAGACTAAGCAGGAGAGGCTGAAGAAAACTAGCATGGTAGGAGTTGTGAAAAAGTGGGTTTTAGGAAGGAAAGTACTCAGTTAATATTAAACATGCTAGAAACCATCTAGCGTAGCAGATAACTTTGTAACAACTAAGACAAATAAAAAATTTAAGCTTTTTCTTCCTACTTATCCATTATTTATAATCAATATCAATGTTAAGAGCTTTCCTTGTTCATATAGACCAATAAATTACCTGTGTCATCATCATACTTTCCCACATTCATATATATTCACTCAGAGTCTGGACCCTGCAAAAATTTGAATTTCAAAATTCAAGTTCTCTGTTCTGTTCAAGTGTTCTACCCAACCAATCTGTTCCTTGTTTTAATTATACCTCCGTTCCAGAATTCTGAGCCCAATGACAGTGGGTGGCTTGGGGAGGAAGATGGCATGGCCATTTTCGCTGGCTGAAGAGGCCTGATGAGATGGGGAGAAGGCCACGATTTGTGGCACAAAAGGTGGACCATGGACACACGATTCACATGGGCTTTATATTGAAGACATCTTAATACGGAGGGATGAGCCGGGAAAGATAGGAGTGAAAGAACGGAGCTGGCTAACTTCTCTCCAACTATTCAAAGTAGGTTTTATTTTTGTGGGTTAGCTAAATCTAAACCTTAGTAAGAGAGCACAATACACTGTGAGTAAGAATCAAAGAGTATCTCCTTAGAGAAACAACAAACACAAGGGTTGCCAAAGAACAGCCAGAGAGACCATTTTAGGGAATATTTCAGCATGGAAGTTCTCTTCTCCCCACCATGGATTCAAGGAGTCTATAAAACTCCACCCAGCACAGCAGAAAAGATAAAGAAGGCATTCTCCCAGATTAATGTAAAACCTTCAGCTCTGGTGGGAATATGTGAAGTGCAAAATGGGTGGGGAGGGGGATTGGGGACTTACAGAAACGCAGCTAATGAAAACTCTGTATGTTTATGTTTAACATTTGAACAATTGGTTACAGACTGAGAATTCACGTCTGCAATGTGTCCACTGTTTGGCAGGAAAGTGATTCTTTTTCCATGGATTAGCGGGTATATGGTAGATACCAAGATGACCCAGAACAGGAGTGACTTTAGAAGGAGGTGAGCTGGGATCCCTGGATGGCTCAGTGGTTTAGTGCCTGCCTTTGGCCCAGGGCGTGATCCTGGAGACCTGGGATCGAGTCCCACGTCGGGCTCGCTGCATGGAGCCTGCTTCTCCCTCTGCCTGTGTCTCTGTCTCTGTCTGTTTCTCTCTCATGAATAAATAAATAATGTCTTAAAAAAAAAAAAAAAAGAAGGAGGTGAGCTGAATAGGACAGCATAGCGGCATGGTCTTGACCACACCCTAGTGAGTTCTATCGGTACCCCAGTGAGGAGGGATGAGCACTGAACTCCAAAAACAGTGGGAAAGAGTTATAAAACAGCAAGTCACATCCTGCTATAACAATAAGTGATAAAAACATGAGTGAACGTATGGAATGTCAGAGAAGGAAGGAAAAACAGAAAGGGGACCCTAAAGTTGCAACTGATAAGCTTCAGAACAAGCTTCACCATTTTATTTTTTAAAAATTGTACACACATGCTGTTATTTTGTGCACTTTCTTCTAGTCCAAAAATGATACAGCGGTATTTCTAAATTTTGGGTAGTGCTCCCCATTTTATTTTCCTGCCCCATAGAATCTATTCCTTAAATCTTCCAGGGTCAAAGAGACCTAAAAAAACTATGGGATTGAGTATTCGACTCAAGAAAACATTAAATTTAGCACTGTAGTTAGAAGTTTAGGGGCGCCTGGGTGGATCAGTCATTTAAAGGGTCCAACTCTTGATTTCAGCTCAGGTCATGATCTCAGGATGGTGAGATTGAGCCCCACGTTAGGCTCTGTGCTCAGTGGGGAGTCTGCTTAAGATTCCCTCTCTCCCTCTGCCCCTCCCCACCACACTCCTTCTCTCTCTCTGAAATGAATAAATAAATCTTTTTTTTAAAAGAAGCTTATAAATCAGACAGCCATAGTAATCACATAGTTATGTAATTGTTGATACTGAAAACCTGGCTAAAGCCTGTCCTCTCCAAGATTTTGTAGCCAATGTTATGACTGCAATGGACAGAGAATCCATGACCCAGCTGGTTAGGGTATCTTGTCAGAGGGCTTTATGATTAGGCTTTCACTCCAGCTCATCAGCTGATAGAATGCCAGAGGTATGAGGCCACTTCCAGGATTATTTTTTTCAGTCTTATTCCCTGAAACAGGAATCAAAAACATATATACAGGAGAATGAGGGACTCTAGGATCCAAGGCTAAAATGTAATAACCTGAGTAAATGACCCAAAGCATGAATCATCTCATTGTGTTCCTAGCTCCATAGAAAGTAAGTGGCTGCAGTTCTACATTGGAAACTACATCATTGCAGAGATGAAAACAATGTTTTGTTGGCATAAGATCATGTACTTTACAAAAGAAAGCTTTTTTCTGAGTAGAAAGTAGAGAGTGACATCAACAATTTGGACCATCTAACTACATTGCTTCAAGTTGAGCATTTTTCCCTGAAATCTTATCCAAATCCTTTTGAATTAATTTGTATTATATTAACAAATATTCTAATGATAAACCTGTCTAGTTAAACAATTAAATTCATCTGTCTATTAGGACAAATACAAACAAATAAAAAATGCTGACCTTTTTGTTAGCTACATAATTTTGTTGACATTCCTCTTGGTTATTTATTTATTTATTTATTTACTTATTTATTTATTTATAAGATTTTATTTATTTATTCCTGAGAGACACACACAGAAAGAGAGAGAGAGAGAGAGAGAGAAAGGCAGAGACACAGGCAGAGGGAGAAGCAGGTTCCATGCAGGGAGCCTGATGTGGGACTTGATCCCAGGACTCCAGAATCATGCCCTGGGCCAAAGGCAGGCGCTGAACCGCTGAGCCACCCAGGATCCCCCTTCTCTTGGTTTTAGAAGTCTGTTTAGTAATTGATATGTTAAATGAAGTCTACACTAAACAAAGGGGAAACAAATGGAAAAATGTCTTATGAAGTGAAGTAGTGTTGGTGGTCTAGATTTCAAAGCAGATTCCTTAGTTTTTGGTGTCTATAAAATCTGAATACAATGATCATTGACTAGCTTTACCCCTTGTCTTCTAATATGTATACATGTGAGTTTGTATGTGTGCATGTCCATAGCTCTGTATCTTTTCTTTCTCTCCTTATCTCTCCAGAGTTGAATTTCTGTGTTCTTTCTATATTTGCTGGAAGTATAAAAAAGAGAAATGCCCTAAATATATATACATATATACATACAATTCTTTTCTTAATGGCTCAAAAAGTATGTAGGTGGAATATTTGGCTTTATCTTAAATGAATCATATCTTCAAAATCAACTGGTTCATAGTGAAAATGATTATGGGGTATTATTCTCATTTTTACATGTTGAATCTACTGTTCTAGAAGTTCTGGGCTGATTCCCAACTTAGTCGCTGACTCATTCAGCTGTAGTTTCCCCCACAGGATGTGAGGAGGTGGTATGTCTGGAAGCCATAAACATCCCTAAAGCATCACCCCACCTAACCCCAGGGCATAGATTGAGTTTTCTGCAACATGGGGCAAGGATTGGCCCAGTATTGATGCTATTCCTTCTGGAGCTGAAACAATAAACCATTGTAAGGATGGGCGTAATCACTTCCTTTTCAACACAGTGAGCTAGCCTGCTGCTAGATATTCTATCCTCCTGCCTGTAGTTCAGCCCATCTAATCACTCAAATACAGTGAGTATATTTGTACACTTTTATGTGTAGTGGATATATTGGATATTATGCATATTGGAATTATGTACACATAGAGATTAAGAAGTTTACAGTCCTCAAAACAGGTAGAAACCTGAACTGAAGACAGTCTGTAAAAGATCAGTATTATGACTTTGTGGGATGATTGTCATGGACTGAATCATGCCCCTATACCCCGAATTCATATATTCAAGTCCTAACTCCATTACCACAGAATGCGACTGCATTTGGAGACAAGACCTTTATTTTTACTTTATTTATTTTTTTAAATTTATTTTTTATATATTTTTTTAATTGGAGTTCGATTTGCCAACATATAGTATAACACCCAGTGCTCATCCCATCAAGTGCCCCCCTCAGGGCCCATCACCCAGTCACCCCATTCCCCTACCCAGCTCCCCTTCCACTACTCCCTGTTCATTTCCCAGAGTTAGGAGTCTCTCATGCTTTGTCACCCTCTCTGATTTTTCCCACTCATTCTCTCTCCTTTCTTTTATAATCCCTTTCACTATTTTTTATATTCCCCATATGTGTGAAGCCATATAATGATTGTCTTTCTCCAACTGACTTACTTCACTCAGCATAAACTCAAAATGGATGAAAGATCTAAATGTGAGACAAGAATCCATCAAAATCCTAGAGGAGAACACAGGCAACACCCTTTCTGAACTTGGCCACAGCAACTTCTTGCAAGTTGCATCTACGAAAGCAAGAGAAGCAAAAGCAAAAATGAACTATTGGGACTTAATCAAGATAAAAAGCTTCTGCACAGCAAAAGAAACAGTCAACAAAACTAAAAGACAACCTGGAGACAGGGCCTTTAAAGAGGTAATTAAGGTCATATGGGTAGGCACTAATCTGGTGTTCTTACAAGAAGAGGAAATTTGAAAATGGGGGTGTAGATCCCTCTTGGGATTAGTGTTTTCATTTCCTTTGTATATATTTCCCAAAGTGGAATTACTGGATAGTAAGCTCTACTTCTGATTTCTTGAGAATCCTCCATGCTGTTTTCTATAAAGGCTGTGCCAATTTACAATCTCACCAATGATGCTCTGCACCCCTATGTTTATAGCAGCATTATGTACAATAATAGCCAAGACCTGGCAACAACTAAGTGTCCACTGATGGATGAATGGATAAAGAAGTTCTGCCATAAGCGCGCGCACACACACACACACACACACAGTGGCACATTATTCAGCCATAAAAAGAAAATGAAGAAATCCCACCATTTGCAACAACTTGGATGGACCTTGAAGGCGTCAATGAGAAATGAAATAAGTCAGAGAGTGAAAGAAATATTTTATGATCTCACCTTATGTGGAATCAAAACCAAATCAAACTCAGAGAAAAAAGAGATCAGACTTAGGATTATCAAAACTGGAGAGATGGAGGAGGGGGAATTGGTGGAAGGTGGTCAAAAGTTACAAACTTCACTGAATAGAATAAGTACTAGGGATATAATGCGCAACATGAGGACTAGCTAACACTGCTCTGTGAGATATAGACAAGTGCTTAAGAGAGAAAATCCTATGAGTTCTTATCACAAGGATAATTTTTTCTTTTCTTTTTATTATGTACATACACATCTACGTGAGAAGATGGATGTTAGCCGAAACTATTGCAATCATCTCACAATATATTTATTTATTTAGTTATTGTTTATTTATTTATTTATTTTTAAAAAGATTTTATTTATTTATTCATGAGAGACACAGAGAGAGAGAGAGAGAGAGAGGCAGAGACACAGGCAGAGGGGGAAGCAGGATCCACTCAGGGAGGACTCGATCCTGGGACTCCAGGATCACGCCCTGGGCTGAAGGCAGGTGCCAAACCGCTGAGCCAACCAGGGATCCCATCTCACAATATATTTAAATAGTATCATTATGCTATATACCTTAAAATTATACAGTGATGTATGTCAATTATTTCTCAATAAAACTGGAAAAAGATTATCTACTAGATGGCAAGTTTTTTGGAACAAGAGACCATGTGCTATTTATTTTTGAATCCCCACTCCCCTTCTATCACTGATGCCTACCCCTGAACGTGGTACACACAAAAAAGATCAATAAAAATGTATTGCACTGGAAAAAAAATAAGAGGAAATTTAGACACTCAGAGACACACTAGGGATGTGCTCACAGGGAAGACCCTGAAGATGGCATGAGAAAATAGCCATCTATAAGCCAATGAGACAGACCTCAGGAGAGTACCTTGATCTTAGTTTTCCAGTTTCCAGAATTGTGAGAAACTTAATTTCTGTTGTTCAAGCCACCTCTCTATAGTATTTTGTTACAGCAACACTAGCAAATACATTGGTGTGGTAGGATCAGCTCTGACGTACTAAAATTTGAGTAGAGTTTGCAACCCTAGTGGGACCTGTGGGAAATCACTTAAACTCTCTGAACACCAGTTTCCTCATTTGTAAATTGAAGATAATAATAACTATCCACCAAGGTTATCTTGAGGATCAGATGAATATATATAAAGTGTCTGACATGAAGTAAGTATGCAAGAAATATTTTGGGGAGGTTGGTATCTATTGGCAGAAAGGTATGGGGTCCTCAGTCAATTAGACTTGGGTTCAAATCCAAGCTCTGCACTTAGCTTGGTGACCTTGAGTACATCTCTTAAAATCTCTAATCCACAGAATCTTCATATAAAACACGTGGATTATATTACAATATACATAATATTATACATATTAGTGAGTCAGTATATATGTCAGTACTTGTTAGTTCTCTTTGGAGATTCTCTCAGTTCCAATTCTTTCTGATTATCAAAGTTATCAACAGTGTGTTTGCCTGGGAGAGATGAGGAATGAGGAGTCTAATTGGAAGGATGAGGCAGTGATCACAATATTTATTTTGACACTTTACCCTTGGTCATCCCATGATGACTAAATGCCTATGGAATGGCTATGGAAGGAAGGAAACCAAACTAGGGAGTCAAAGAGAAAGCTTTACCATCAGGTTGATACAATGGCTATTAACATTCTGTCACTAGAGTTACCATGTGAAATCTTGTTACCAAACTCATAATTTCTACATGGAAAAATGAGCCAAAATAGGGCTGAAATAAGTAAAAATCTACTGTTCTAAGTTATACGTACTCTCCCCAAAAAGAATAAAAATTACCATTAATTCCACCACCAAGAGATAATCATCAAAAATTTGATACAATTTTTCAGATATCTGTAACTCTGCATGTGCATATATTTCTAAGTACATACTTTTTATGCATAGTATTTGGCAACTGCCTTTTCCATCTAACACTATATTATAGACCTATTTTCATGTCATTGATTGGTGTGCTCAACATTATTTTAAAGGACTGAATGGTATTCCATTGTTAATGTACCAGAATTTTAAATCAAATCCTTTTTGTTAGTCATCGAGGTCCCATAAACTTTGTTTTTAAAAATCAAAATGTTACTTGGATGGCTGTCTGATTGATGACTCAGAGGTGTGTAGTGTGAGTTGAAACAGCCTGAGTATCAAATGTGACCCTGTGGGAGTGGGGGAAGACATGATGTCTACTCTGGCTTTGGGTAAGTGGAAAGTGAAGCATTGTGCGAAATGCATTTCCACCTTAAATTTTTTGGGACAGGGAAGCTTGGGTGCCTCAGTTGTTGAGCATCTGCCTTCGGCCCAGGGTGTGATCCTGGAGCCCGGGGGTTGAGTCCTGCATCGGGCTCCCTGCATGGAGCTTGCTTCTCCCTCTGCCTATATCTCTGCCTCTCTCTCTCTCTCTCTCTCTCTCTGTGTCTCTCATGAATAAATAAATAAAATCTTTCAAGAAAATTTATTGGGACAAATAATTTCTCGGGGCCTAATAAAGTGTCACTTACCTACACAAGGATCTATATCTCACTTGGAATTATTGTATTATCAGCAACACCCAAAGGCAATGATCTTGGACTGTGGTCCAATGGAAATGAAGCAGAATTTCAAGACAACCCTTTTCAGCCTTGGCAATTGGAAAAAGAAATGACCTGTATATTGATGACCTTTCATAGATAATTATAAGGAAAATGATTATAATTACAGGTAAGTATTTTATTTGTTACTAAAATCAGAGATCTGTTTTTTAAAAAGATTTATTTATATATTTGAGAGAGCGAGTGGGCACAAGCAGGGGGAGGGGCAGAGGGAGGGGCAGAGGGAGAAGAAGAGGGAGAGAGAACTTCTTTCTTTCTTTCTTTCTTTCTTTCTTTCTTTCTTTCTTTCTTTCTTTCTTTCTTTCTTTCTTTTTTTTTTGGGGGGGGCGGGGGAGAGAGAATTTCAAGCAAGGAATAAGATCCTGAGCCGGGAGCTGTCCACGGGACTCGAGAAGATCATGAGCTGATCATGAGCTGAGCAGAAATCAAGAGTTGGCTGCTTAACCAACTGAGCCCCCCAGGTGCCCCATAGAGATCTCTTTAAAAGATGATCTTTAGTTGTAGGTATAGTAATTAGCTATTTACGAGAGACAAGATATCCATTTCATCTCCTCTCCCTTCCTGCCTCTCTCTCTTGCTCTCATTTCTTATGCTCATAAAACAAAAGTATCTTTCATGGAATCAAATACTCAGCTAGGAAAATGTACCCTGGTTACCAGTTCAGCTCGGAAATATGCAAAAGGTAAAGTCTGTTTAGCTTCCCAGAACTTTTTTCCTTTTCCTTACTCCCAGATCTGTGAGTCACCATTTTGTGTAAAAAAGTATTCAGAGTGAAATTATTCCTTGGCAAGTCATGTTGTTAGACTAACTTCCCTATCACTCAAAGAGATGAACCTTATCTCTTTCTTTGCTGGAAAAATGTCTTGTGGAGGCACTTTATCTAATCCAGAATAATTCTTTAGGCTTCCCGGGGCTCGACTACACCCGCTCATAGTGTGCATACAGATTGTGTAAACCCTACTATTCATTTTAAGGAAAAGGCTTGCTGTTTATTTTCTTGGTTAGCTGATATTGGTCAATCCCACCAGTTCGGTTTTATAAAGTGAGACTCTGACAAGCAGTTTTATTAAGAGAACTCATTTAATATAATGATTCGTGAAGCAAAGTGCCTAGGTTAAAGTATAAAAAGTAATGAAGTGACTAGATAATATGCCATTTCACCAGGAAGTCTAAGCACAAAATACCCTAACATCTTTTGAATCCATTGAGAACATTAAAACCATCAATCTGAGAACTTAATAGATTTCCCAGGGATATGAAATATGTTTTAAAAATATATACTTCTAAATATTCCCTGTGCCTACTTACCCTTTCCCACCTACATCCTCCACTCCCTACCCCTCCAAAAAGCAATCATATTTTAAAGCCTTTAAATGTTTGCGTTGACAATCTATGACTTTAAAGTAAGAGAAGAGATTTTTAGTAGCTGCTGAACTGATAAAGGCACTCTCACGCTTGCTCCAGGATTTAACGTTTTTATTGTCATCATTAACTAGTATAGAATTGAGGGGAATTTTATTCCCTTTTTAAGTACCGCTTTTGATGTCATTTCTCTCCAGTTCTTCTAAATGATAGAATGATGACAGTTTTTATTTTCGTCTTGTCTGACTTATTCAGGAGATGTGTTTCATAGTTGCTTTGCATCATGGAGCATTTGAGCAACAAATCTCTGAAGAAACGATTTCAGTTTCATGAGGCTTCCAGATGATAGGAGGGTAATAGAGCTATCCTAGGTGTCCATAACATCTGCTAACAATGCTTCTAATTGACATGTTTGGGCAAACTCGACCTGGATGCCTCTGATGAGCTATGGCGACTAGTTGACAAGTAACAAGCAGACAAGAGAGGGTACATGGTTTTATGCCCACGTGGTCTCATGAGGAAGTGGCTGAAGGGTGGAGTGTGTATTTTGGTCAAGAGAATGTTTTAGTGATGTTTTCTTTTCCATGTTGATTATAATTCAGCCATCCCAGAAATCTAAATATATTCAAGTTTGCAAGTATTGTTGGCTTTGAAAAACCTGATCGTTTTTCCTCATATATCTAATACACGGTACAGGGGTCTTCTTTTCTACAAAAAAAAAAAAAAATCAAGCTTTACAACAAAAAGAGCCCTACTTGGAATGATTTATGTGTACTCAATATTAGGAATAAAGGATTCACTTGTTTTAGGTAGTAAAATAAGTTGTATTTGGGGGGGGATTATTTTTCAAAAAAGCATAATTTTCTAAGCATGTTGCCAGAGAGTTCCAGAGATAGATTACTGAGATATCACGAATTATCATTGTTTTTTCCCACTTCTGTTAAGTGGAAACAAAATGAAAACGTAGAAACCTATGGGAGTGCTTGAGAGTTTAAAGCCAATCGCTGCTGTTCCTAAAGATGCTTTGATTTAGGCATTGTACTGGGGATACCTCGACCTCTTCACCGACCATCTGCATGTAAGTTCCCTAGAATATTCCTACATGAGTCTACCCACACCTCGGGGCTGATGATCATACCCTCCATGTCCATACTGATTTTCAGGTAGCAGGAAGATGTGACGATGCCTCCATGTTCCAGAGACTGTCAGGTGTGCAGCTGAAGGAAAAGATCACGCATTTTAGATGACACACATGAAAGCATAGCCAACCTGAGGTCATCCACTTTGGAGACACTAACCGACTGCTTTGTTGAAAATGTGCTATAAAGCTACTGCCTGTCCGTAACTTCAAGCATATTTGGAATCTGTGAGGTTGAAAGTGCAAGTCCCCCCTTTGCTTTGATTAGCCCTGTCTTCCAAAGGTAATCGCTTTCAGAGTTTGGTATATATATATTTTTAGCTGTTTTGTGTGGCCTATGAAAAGGAGTATATATATATATATATATATATATATATATATATATATATTTGTATATTTTTTCCAAAATGGTATTTAAAAATGCATACATTTCTATACCCTACTTTTCACCATGTTTAACAATGTATTATTGGAATTTTGTGTTGTTACACAGAGGCCTGCCTCCTTCTTTTTCACGTCTTCGTAGTCTTTCGTTTTAACACATGTTCCAAAATACGTAATTTATTCCGTCTTGACAGATATTTAAATAACGAACTGGCTAGTCTCTGTTTGCCTTTCTCACAGATTATGCTCTGTTCTTAACCTGATGTTCTCTATCCACGGAGGCTGACCCTTAACCACTGGTGGTGCTTAGCCAGTGGGTTTGGGTGTGTGGAAAAAAATCATGGTCTTATTTTCCACTCCTTCCCTCTCTGAACTGCATGTTCTGGAAGTGACTGAACTCTTCCATAAAGATCGTTCCCCATGGATGGCTCTTTTCGCCAAGCCTCTGCCCCTGTTCTGCTAACATTACCTTCCTTTGCCTAAGGGTGATGATGGCTTCATGCTGTTGCTAACCTGCTTTCTCACCATCCCTTGCTCTTCCCCCAAACCAGTCGTGGGCTAAGAAATGTTTGGTGTTTGACAATTTCTGTGGGTATAAATACTTCCACAACAACTGATTTCAAGATACCGACTTGAAATTACTGAATGCAATATTGGGAAGAATTACAATCAGCTCTTGGGAGCTGATGTGAACCAGCTACAGAACACCACCACCCTATCCACCCTGGCACTTTGCTTTTTTTTTTCTTTTTAAATTTTTTTTATTGGAGTTCAATATGCCAACATCTAGCATAACACCCAGTGCTCATCCGGCCAAGTGCCCCCCTTAGTGCCCATCACTCATTCACTCCAACCCCCCGCCCACCTCCCCTTCCACTACCCTTTGTTCATTTCCCAGAGTTAGGAGTCTCTCATGTTTTGTCACCCTCACTGATATTTTCACTCACTTTTTCTCCTTTCCCTTTATTCCCTTTCACTAATTTTTATATTCCCCAAATTAATGAGACCATATGTTTGTACTTTTCCGATTAACTTACTTCACTCAGTATAATACCCTCCAGTTCCATCCACTTCAAAGCAAATGGTGGGTATTTGTCATTTCTAATGGCTGAGGAATATTCCATTGTATACATAGACCACATCTTCTTTACCCAGTCATCTTTTGATGGACACCGAGGCTCCTTCCACAGTTTGGCTATCGTGGCCATTGCTGCTATAAACATCGGGGTGCAGGTATTCTGGCATTTCACTGCATCTGTATCTTTGGGGTAAATCCCCAACAGTGCAATTGCTGGGTCGTAGGGCAGGTCTATTTTTAACTCTTTGAGGAACCTCCACACAGTTCTCCAGAGTGGCTGCACCAGTTCACATTCCCACCAACAGTGCAAGAGGGTTCCCCTTTCTCCGCATCCTCTCCAACATTTGTTGTTTCCTGTCTTGTTAATTTGCCCCATTCTCACTGGTGTGAGGCGGGATCTCATTGTGGTTTTGATTTGTATTTCCCTGATGGCAAGTGATGCAGAGCATTTTCTCATGTGCGTGTTGGCCATGTCTATGTCTTCCTCTGTGAGATTTCTGTTCATGTCTTTTGCCCATTTCAGGATTGGATTGTTTGTTTCTTTGCTGTTGAGTTTAATAAGTTCTTTATAGATCTTGGAAACTAGCCCTTTATCTGATACGTCATTTACAAATATCTTCTCCCATTCTGTAGGTTGCCTTTTAGTTTTGTTAACTGTTTCTTTTGCTGTGCAGAAGTTTTTTTTTTTTTAAGATTTTATTTATTTATTAATGAGAGACACAGAGAGAGAGAGAGAGAGGCAGAGACACAGGCAGAGGGAGAAGCAGGCTCCACGCAGGGAGCCCGATGTGGGACTCGATCCCGGGACTCCAGGAGGCCGGAGTCCTCCAAAGGCAGGTGCTAAACCACTGAGCCACCCAGGGATCCCCCATGTGCAGAAGTTTTTTATCTTGATGAAGTCCCAATAATTCATTTTTTGCTTTTGTTTCTCTTGCCTTCATGGATGTATCTTGCAAGAAGTTGCTGTGGCCAAGTTCATAAAGGGTGTTGCCTGTGTTCTCCTCTAGGATTTTCATGGATTCTTGTCTCACATTTAGATCTTTCATCCATTTTGAGTTTATCTTTGTGTCTGGTGTAAGAGAGTGGTTTAGTTTCATTCTTCTGCATGGGACTGTCCAATTTTCCCAGCACCATTTATTGAAGATACTGTCTTTTTTCCAGTGGATAGTCTTTCCTGCTTTGTCGAATATTAGTTGACCATAAAGTTGAGGGTACTTGAGTGACCTGAATTGATTCTGTTTCCTGCCATAATTTTGCCATAGACAATTTCCTTTTTCTGTTCTATTAAATAGCAGGGTACCTGCAAACATCCATCTGTCTATCTACCTACCAACCTGTCTATATCCAGATCCAAATATGTATATTTGAGCACATATGTAAATAATGCTGGATATTAAATTCTGAGAATTGGGCCAAAGGTGTGTCAATTCAATATTATCATGAGTTTTGCCTAATTGCTTATTGACCAAAATATTCTATCAATTTATAGTTCCTCTGACAGTTCTAAGAATGCCTCTTTTGGGGCACCTGGGTGGCTTGAGGGCTAAGTATTTGATTTCACCTCAGGCCATGATCTTAGGGTCCTGGGATCAAGCCCTACATTGGGCATTCAGTGGAGGTCTGCTTGTCCCTCTGCCTTTCACCCCTACTGCCCACCAGCTGCTGGTGTGCATGAGCTCTCTCTCTCCCACTTTCTCAAATAAATAAATAAAATCTTAAAAAAAAGAATACTAATTCTATATAATCTCATTAACACTAGATAATTTTAATTTTTTAAATTAAAAAATCCCTTTGCTAATAGGGATGCCTGGGTGGCTCAGAGGTTGAGTGCCTGCCTTCAGTCCAGGGTGTGATTCTAAAGTCCCAGGATAGAGTCCCACATCGGGCTCCCTGCATGGAGCCTGCTTCTCCCTCTGCCTGTGTCTCTGCCTCTCTCTGTGTGTCTCTCATGAATAAATAAATAAAATCTCAAAAAAATAATAAAATAAAAATCAATCTTTGCCAGTATATTAGTATAAATGATACCTTTTTCCATTCACTTACATGTTATCAATTATTTGTGAGACTGAAAATCATTTTTAATTTTAAATTTATTAAATTTATTTTGTGAATTGGAAGACACAATAAACAGATGTCTGAATCCCCTTGGAAATTTAGTGGAGGTTTGGTGACTGCGCCACTGGCAGGAATAAAGGATAGATGGCTATTAATTTGTCTGAGAAATGACTGTGTGTTTCCCAATGCCATGGACAGAACAGTGTCCCCAACTTCAAATTCATATGTTGAAGCTACAACCCCAATACAATGACTGTATCTGGAGATAAAGTCTTTAGGAGGTAAACTTAAGTGAGGTCACAATGGTGGGGTCCTAATCTGATAAGGACTGCTGTCTTAAAAGTAGAGGAAGACCTCTCTCTCTCTCTCTCGCTGCCATGTGAGGACACAGCGAGATAGTGGCCATCTGTAAGTTAGAAAGAGAAATCTCACCAGAAACCCACCATGCTGGCACCCTGATCTCAGACTTCCAACCTCCAGAAGTGAGAGGAAATAAAATGTTGTTTAAGTCACTCAGTCTATGGTATTTTGTGGCTTGATCTAAGATACACATGGACGAGAGGTGGGCAATTCTCAAGAAATAACAGCATGGACATGTTTTAGATACTGGCCAAAAGGACTAAATGGGTGTGGTCTGCTAGATTCCTCAGGGGCTGTAGAGGAGGGACCTGACAACCCCGGGGGTGAAAGTTCCCACTAATGAGAGCTCTTGAAGGAATCCACAGATGTGGCCAGGGAAGAGTCAGCATCAAATATCTTCCAAACCTAGAGAAGCACAAAGACATCTTAACATGGTACTGGTCCATGTCTTCATCCACTGATGGGGATGAAGTATTTTACAGAGACAGTGGAAGATGGTGATAAGTTAGCTTTCTAATCATACTGCAAGAGTCCCAAGTGCTCAAATGTGACTCTTGAGCCCCGACCTTCTTGTGAATTTCAAGTCCATAATTTTGAATCCCAGGATCACTATCCGATCTATCTGCTCAATGTTTAAGGTGTGTTTGAAAATGCAAATGTACAACATTAAAATTAACTCTTGCTGTTCCTGCCATTATAGTTCTGGTCAAAGTTCAGTAAAAGAACTGCTCTTCATGCTGTTGTTCATTTCATAAACTTGGGCATTAGAGTCACCTTTCCTACTTTCTTCTCATTAATCTCTTCTCTATTTCTAACTAAGCTCTTGAATTGAAACCTAAATATATTTCACACCTATGCATTCCTCTTCAACATACCTTAGTTCTAGCCCCCACCATCTGCTGCCTACAGTTGTTAAATTAATATAATCACTCTATCCTTTTGACTCTTCCTAGTTCATTCTCATACAAAGCAGCCACATCTTAAAATAATGAGTTGGTCAGATCTCCTCCTTAAAACTCTTCAGTGTTTCCACACCGTCTTGGGATAAAGATCTACATTCTGACCATGATCTCCGAGGTCCTAAGTAACCAGCATCTGCCTATATCGCCAACATCAACTTTTCTCATGCTCACCACCATCCATTATTCTTCACCCCTGTGGACTTTTTTCAATCCCTAGCTAACCTAAATTCATTTGTTTTAAAAGTTTATTTGAGAGAAAGAGAGAGATAGCCACAGAGATATATAGCTAGAGCACAAGCAGGGAGGAGAGGGAGAAGCAGGCTCCCAGATGAGCAGGGAGCCCAATGTGGGGCTCAGTCCCAGGACCCTGGGATCATGACCTGAACCGAAGGCAGATGCTTAACCAACTGAACCACCCAGGTGCCTTCCCAAGCTCATTTCTGACTAGACCTTGGAATGTCGCTCTGCCTGACACAATCTTCTCTTTCCTCTTTGGCTATCACCAAACTCCAGCTTCAATTCAATTTTTTTCCTGATTCTTCAAACCAGAGTATATCCCCCATTATGCAATCTAACAGTACTTTATGATGCTTGTTGTAACCTAAATGGATATTTATGTAATTATTTGCTAAATGTTAGTTTCTGACACTAGATTATAAGCTCCATGTGGGTAGAGATGATATTTAGTGTCCCACTATACTACCAGCACCCAGTTCAGTGCATGACTCAACAGAAGGGACTTAATAAATATTTGCTGAATAAACTGCTGAGAAAATTCTTAGGCTGGAATCATATCAGAGAAATCCAAGAGAGTGTATCCCTAAGTCAATGATGTATGATGTCCAGCCTCTGTCCTTCCTTCTGTCTCTTAACAAAACTAACTTTACTTTGAGCCTGTACATCTGCCCTGAGAGTTGGGACTCAGATATTAAAAGGGTATTCAACATAGGCATAGAACTGTTTCCAGCATTAACTTGATATGAGCAAGGGTTTCCCATCTTCATTGAAGGTCCAGTGCAGATCTTGGATCACTTTTACCAAAAAACATCAGTTAGAGGTGGTGGGAGTAAGAGGAAGAAACATAGATTTTTAACATCATTTTCAGAAAGTCTCTTAACTATAGCACGTGATTACATTAAAGTGAACTTATTTGTTTAGTGTGTACCATCCATAGCATGGTGATTTAACTTTGTGTCGAGAAAAAAATTTGCTTCCACTTTGCTTTTCAGCCCAGAAGCTTATAATAGAACCACTACAGTCCTTGCCCAAATATGGTGACATAGCACTTTAGGTTGAGGAAATTGGCTTGAATTTATAGTTTGAAATCCAGACTGATGTAACAAGACCCCAGTGAGTCAACGTGTGTGATTGTTCCAAAAGTTTGGATGAAGGCCAGTTGTTCATAGCTTGCCGTTTCCAATGACATTTCAAAACATGAATAATTTTAGACTCATCATTAAATAACAACAATAAAACAATCCATACAGCAGTAACAAACTTCAGTTATAGATGTAAAATATACATATTGCTTAAAAGAATCATAATTTCATCTCTGTTCACCTAGATTATTTTTAATGGCAAAGTCCCCATATCATAAAATCTTATAAGACAGGAATTAAAGACAAAGTGTTAACTGTTCAAAATAGGATATAGAGTCACAGAAACTGGTCAACACACTCAAAATTAGAATTTATATAGTCACCATTTATTTTTGGACTTTTTCTCGAATGCCAGGTCAATATTTATAGAACCTGAGCTGAGCTTAGTGGCAGCCAGTACTGTGTGGCATGTGGCTGTCTTAGATGGGGTTTCCAGGGTGATCTCCACTCTAACACTTCTCTCTCAGCCAAAAGTCTCTATCATACCTGCAGCCTGGAATTTTATCATTAGATATGGATATCTTTAAGTTCCTTAAGGTTAGAGTACACTGCCCTCTATGAAAATGCAGACTTTGCTAGCAAGGGCCGTAACACATCAGCTTGTCATCATTCACTGCCAAGTTATCTGGAAATAAAAGATCAGTGAGTCCATTATCAATAATTTATTCTTGCTTCCTCAAGTTAAGATTTCTATTATTTTAAAGTAAATAGCATCTGTTTTACTCTACTTAATATTGAACGTTGTGGGTAATGCAAAAGGCCCTCGTAAAGTGCCCTGCTGTTTGGAAAGCATTTTGACACACACTATCTCTTGAGACAAAGCACAGGAGTCTTCTGAATGGGAGGAGGGAGGCATGTCTGGAGTAAGCTGGAATAAGAACCTTGTGGGGCAGGTGGGTGGGGGCAAGGAAGTTATGAAGAGGAAGGGACAGGGAAGATATAGGAGCCTCGCAATGGTCTTTGCCCATGTTACAGCTTTTTCCAAGAATGCTTCTGATGTTGAGTTTGCATATGCTTACCATTTTTAGAGAAATAGAATTAAAGTGATCTTGAAGAGCCAGAGGAATAATCTACATTTAGGTCTGTCCCTCTACATGATGCCACTGTGACTGACAAAAAAGTGAAAAGTTTAGTAACCAGTTAAAAGGTCTATACTCAAAAAAAAAAAAAAAAAGGTCTATACTCTCTGTATAAAATAAGACCCTTTTCCTGTTTTTAATGCTTGTATTGACAAAAGTTGTGGCTTGGTCTCACATTCAGTATATTCTCCCCTAATCAGAAAGTCTTAGTACCTAACTAATTTTCAGGAGTTGGTGTTATTTAACAGAATATATGGAAATCTCATCCAGGCCACATATTAGAGACTGGCCAGCCAATCATCTTTCAGTAGGATTAGGCTCTGTTTATCAGCAACTAGTGGTGTTTTTGCTTTGAATTATTATTGTAGAAAATAAAAGGTATATATCTATATTTTGATCCAGCTATAGTTTCTCAGATTGAAACCAACAACCTAATTCTCTCAAGTTTCTTCTTACAAACTTTTATGTGATGTATCTAAAGAAGCCTTATGTAGTGTTGAAAAACGCCTGGGTGGATGTGTTACTGGGTTCTGATACACCACACCATGTCTGAACAGCTCATTACAATAGTAGATTTAAAGAAATTTTCATCATGAAGTAGGCTGACATCAGGCTCTAGAAACTTTTTAGGAAGCTCTAGAAACTTCTATTTGTGGTAATACAATTGAATGATCAATGTGATGAACAAAAGTTTATGCTATGTAACTGAAACATATCAATATCTAGATAGTTAAGATTTCCATTGTTACATTCCAATGTCAAACTTGTAAAACTTTTAAATATAAGTATTGGCAAAGAAGTCCTTCGTTTTAGCCATTTTAATAGCACATATTATTTGCAGCCATGTAGTATACCTCTTCTACTTAAAAGACTCATTTTATTTTATTTTTTTAAAAAGACTTATTTTAAATGCAGAATTGAGTTAATCATGATGGTGACTATTGTCTTTGGACTGGTAAACTTCTCTTATTTCACTGATATTATATTTTTCCCTCAATCTCCACTCAGAAGACTCCCACTTTAGTATGTTTAGTTTATGAACCAGGATTTTTGTATACCTTTGAAAAATATACAGTATTATTTTTATTATTGAATGTTTTAAATTACACAAATGGTAGTAAATCACAGTATGTTCTACCTTTGGCACTCTCGGTGGAACTCTCAAAACACTGTGTTTTGAGACTTATCCATGTTACTGTATGTAGTTGTAACTTATGGCTTTTGATGCTGCACAGCATCAAGAAGTAGTTCATAGCTACAGTTTTACCTAGCCATGGCCGGGGGCGGGGGGGGCGGGTTGGTGTTTCCTAATTCCCAGGGGTCAGCGTGGATAACTGGGTAGATAGGAAAGTCCAAATGAGGAGCAGGTTTTACAGGGAAGACACTGGTTTTGGTGTTGAGATTGAGTTGCCAATGGAACATCTAAATGATATAGAGAGGAGGCATTGGGCTCTAGGATCAAGTCTTCGGGTTATAAGAGCCTAGATCTCAAGACACGGGTTTATGCTAGCGATCACGGTTTTAGAGTCATCAGCATAAAATGTGAAATGGATGAGATTACTACTTCTCACATACAATGTGAGAAGATGCAAGGGCTGTTGACAGATCCCAAGGCCACGTTAAGTGTGGGCAGAGACAGGGACTTTCAAGGCAAGTGAGTTGTGGTGGTCACTCACAGACACAGTGCACTAGACCAGGGGGTCAGCAAATCACTCCCTGTAGGCCACATGTGGCTAGCTTCCTGTTTTTTAAAACACATTTTATTGGACCACAGCCACACTCGTCTGTTTTCATATTGTCTGTGACTGTTTTTGTGATAAAATGGCAGAGTTGTGTCATATCAACAGAGACTGTATGATCTACAAAAGAGAAAATATTTACTACCTGCCTCTTTACTGAAAACAGCCTCTCATCCCTGAACTAGACAGTGAAATTAAGGGCTAAGGCAAGTGACTCTGGGATTCTTTATATTTCTCCTTTGTACCCAAAACAGGTTGTATAATTATATGAGTATCCTGTATGCTCAATAAGCATAAATTTCATACTTCTATAACAATGCTTTGTATTCCTTCATTTCTTTTGAACGTATTGGCTTCTTAATATAAATCCACTGAAGTCAGATTTGTTCTTCTGTGGAAAACATGACTCTGCTTCTGTTTGCTTGTTCTTCACTGCATGGTATGATTAAGTTTGAAGTTTCCGCATTTTATATATTTGGGTTCCTCCGGGCACGATTACCCATGATTTTATGTAGTGTAAATGCATTGGTAAGAATGAAAGTCCTTTTCCATTCTATTTTTAAAAAATGCATCATAAAAGTGACTGAAGTGTTGGAAAGTAGATATCTGTCAATTCTCAGATAAGCAGCTGCTGTTTTTTATTTTGAGTTTGAGTCTATTCTCACATAGCTTATTGCTCCATATTTTCCTTTACATTATTTGGGAGAACTGTATTGACATTGTCGAACTCAGCTTTCTGAGATAGTCCTTTGAAGCTAGTCTGCATCAGGAACAAGTTGTAAATATAAGAGAATCCGAAATTTTGTTTCTATCAATGTTTTTATTTCTCCCCTTTTAATACTGAATTTTACTTAAAGAAATCACATTTTCGTCATTGAGATAAGGCATTGTCAACTTTTGTGGATATCGAATTCCAAGAAAAAAAATGTTTATTTTCTTTGCCTCAACAAGTATATGGATTTTAAAAGTGTTTAATGGATTAAAGAGCACTTGATACACAGGTGTTTGTGCAACCAGATCCTGAATTGAATTTCCAAGAATAATAAAGATGTAAAAATAGAATATATCTATATGCTATCATATAGTGGTTTTGAATCCTAGCTGCACACTGAAATCAATGAAGAGCTCTAAATTAAAAAACAAACAAAAACCCATGAACAAATGAACAACAACAACAACAACAACAAAACTGGTGCTTGAATCTCACTCCCAGGTATTTTGATTTAATTAATATGGGGTACATTCCAGGTATTGGGATTTTTCTTTAAAGCTCATCTACATAATTCTAACATGATGCCAAAATTGAGAACTGTTGCTGTATATTCGTATTTATTTTATTTTTTTTAAGATTTTATTTATTTATTCATGAGAGACACAGAGAGAGAGAGGCAGAGACACAGGCAGAGGGAGAAGCAGGCTCCATGCTGGGAACCCGATGTGGGACTCGATCCCGGGTCTCCAGGATCACGCCCTGGGCCAAAGGCAGACGCTCAACCGCTAAGCCACCCAGCCGTCCCTGTATATTTGTATTTAATAAAACGAATGGCTAGGTGATGGGAGGAACTTGAGATCATAATAGAAATGTCATTTTAAGAATTTGTTTCTTGGGAACCATTGGAAAGAAATAGACAAAGTCTTACGGGATTGGATAAGTAGAAATTATCGCTGGTTATAAAATATGGAATGTGTGGAATCTATGAATTCAGGAAAGCATCTATTTGACATCAAAATCAAAATAAGGAGAGAGATGCAGCAGAATGTTCACACTGTGCAACCTTTAAGGTCCCAAAGTGGGTGGATTGTGAGCCCCTCTCTTAGCCACCTAAGTCGTGCACCAGTTCCCATTTGCTACTTCTACAATGAGAAATGCCTAAATGTAAATGAAGCAAATTGTAATTAAGATGAGAGAGCAACACATGGCCTGGCACTGTAGTTCTTAAATTTTAGTGAACTTCAGCATCAGCATCAGCTGGTGGGCTCTTTTTTTTTTTTTTTTTTTTTTTTTTTTGCATGTGCGATAACCTGCACCAGGAGTGGGATTCAGAGAGAGACAGAAAGGAAGAGAGACAATCGCAAGCAGACTCCATGCTCAGCACGGAGCCCCACAAATGGTTTGATCTCAAGACCTGAGATCTTGACCTGAGTCAAAATCAGGAGTCTAAGGCTTAACCAACTCCACCACGCAGGCGCCCCCTCTGGTGGGATCCTTTAAACACAGATTGCCAAGCCTTACCCAGAGCTGAGGCTTCTGTAGGACCTGGGGAGCTACTTGAGGTTTTATATTTCTTGTAAGTTCCCAGGAGCTACTGCTGCCACTGGTAGAGGGCCCATATTCTGAGAGCCTCTCGTGTAGCAAGTGCCACCAGGAACGAAGACCCGGGCAGGAAACTGGGAAACGTTTTTTTTGGAGGTAATATGATAGTCTGTGCTTTGTATTGGCTGCAGGTAACAAAATGTTGGTTCACTGTGTTTGTGTGTGGCTGTGAGGTGCTATTTTGGGTCTGTTATCATCTCAATATTTTAAGGTTGTGTTTTTACCTTTAAATCTAAAGTCATGAGGAAAAAAAGTACTAAATCATTTAGATATTGATGTAGGTTTTTCTTCTTTCATATCATTGGCACAAATCCTAGTCCTTTTTTCTTATTCTATTAGAAAAGAGGTGTACACTTGACCCAGTCATTTTATTTCCTCCAAACTGGATTAACTTTCCAACTACAGACATCTCCTTGATTTTCAATAGCAACTACCATCTGGGACTTGGTAAATTAGCTGTGACAGCTGGTTTCCTTTAGCCTAGTCATACTGGAGAATGTGCTCATTCTAGTAAAGCTTCCTTGCCAGGTTTGACACCTGATTGAGAGACAGAGATGTTGTAATATAACTAAGGCTCTGTTCACACTTTCGGGAACATTTTATCTATGGCTGGCACTCATTCTATGCACAATGCTTCCAGAAAAAGGAGATTTCCCATTCCAAGTATTCATGGGGCTGGAAAACTAGGCCAGTCCACAGAAGATGTGTCTCCTACAAGGAAAGATCTTGCTAGAATCTTCAGGATAGTGACCTCAAGGGAGACTTTCAGAAAATCCAAATTGGCTTGACAGACAATGAACTATAAATTCTACAAATTTACACTGTTTTTGTTTTCTTAGTGCCAAGATGAATGGCAACGTTTAAGCGTACCTTAAGTACAGCAGGCATTTGAATGGATTTGACTTTGAGATTCATTTTTTGTCACCATGTTTGAAACATAAAACAATATGTTATTCTAAGATAAAGAATTCATTAAAGTGTAAAGAGTTCTCCATGTAATAGTAATCAATTGCTTCATTTAAGATTTGAGAAGAGTAAAACAAAAAATATTTTGATCTTTAAATAAAGGAGAACATGATGGATGAAAACAATCTTTTCAAAAAATGAGACCTGCTCTAGAAATACAGCAGAAGGGGTAAAGGAGAATAGAAGACTGCATTAGATTTATTCTGTAAAGCCATCCTGCTGGAAATTCACTGCTAGCAAGTGGGAACAAGGTGTTATTTGACTTGGTCTGGCTATTAACCAGCCTTTTTGGGAGCACAAATTATAAGCACTATGGTTATTTTTCTGTTTTGAAACACCCCTACCTTTCATAATTCAAATTCAATAAAGGAAACACTTTCCACCTTTCTAGATGCCTAACAAAATGAGTCAACATTTTGCCCATTACAGCTACCTGATTGTGAAGTGTCTAGTTCACAATCTGACAAAAATAAACAAATGAACCAAATTAGGAAAGGAAGCTCAGAGACAAAATTAGTAGGCCATTTATATGAATCCTATGTGCCTGGAAAACAGGTGGGATTGGGCCTTCCGTCATGCTTGTAGCAATTCTGGGGAGAGCGGGCCAGCTGGGAACAAGATGATTAATTAGAGGTGTGCTTTTCACATCAAACATACACACTTGGCTCAGAACAATTTGTCCCAGGTGCTTCTTGAATGATGGGAAGAATTGCATGTCTGTCCCCAGTGACTGAGAATTCCAGAATCTCAAGCATAGCTTTTTGTTAGAACTTGTGCTGTCTTAAAGTAAAACAGACAGAAGTAACACGTGGTCAAAGCAAGTCTACAGTGCAATCAGTGTTGAGTGAAGGCTTGTCTTTCTCTGGTGGCATTTGCCTTCCATTTATAGGCACCAAATAAGATTGGGGCTCTAAATCACAGGTTTAAAATGAAAATCGTCCCTTTGAAGTGCAGTCTGCCATCAAATAAAAGAACTAGGTAACAGCGAGTTTCCAAATTTTAGCACACCTAAGATTCCTCCTGGATTATGTATTAAAAGGGTAAATTGCCAGGCCATAACCCCTAGAGATTCTGATTTGAAACCCAGGACTCTGCTTTCAGTCAGGCATTTTCAATGATCCTGATTCTATTGGTTTAGGACTAAGTCTGAAGCAAAGTTAAGAACTACTGCTTTGATGCTTCTTTTAGGAAACAGACCCTGTCCATTTACAAGTGTAGAGTTTTTCCTTGATCCATTCAACAATATTTATTAAGGACTTAAGCCTGACACTAGGCAATGGGGATACAGCGGTGAAGAAAACAACCAACCAATAATGACAGCATAGAGTCAGGCAGCTGATAGTCTTGGGCAGGGAGATAGACATTCATCTCAGCATCGTACAGATAATTGTGAAATTACACCTTTGGCAAATTCTATTAGAAGTGGTACATGGTGTTATGTGAGCAGACATATCAACATGATAGGATGCATCTCATTAACTCCTCAAGGGTAAACAAAACTAGCTCTTAAGTTTAAACTCTGGAAGGTTTTATTTCATATCTTGCTCCTAGGGAAGCTTATCTGTCAGCAAGCTACTCAGGCCCTGCTGTGTTACACGATGCTGGAAATGGCACTTATGTTCTACATGTCCATGCTGAGATAACATCTAGGGCTCTAAGCCACGGGCTGAAATCAGAAATCTTTTCTTTGAAATGAATCATGCAATCAAATGAAAGAGCCCCGTGTTAGACTCTGTGAGGCATCCAGCAAAAACTCGCACATCTCGATCTGGAAATGTAATGTTCAGGCAAAAAATGAGGCACTTTGAAATAACTGGATCATGAAGACTTCAGAAGCTATTGCTAAATCCTTCTTGCTCAGAATGCCCAAAGTTGTTGGATTTGTCTGGAATACTCAGCCCTGTGCATTCAGTAGGTTTGTCATGAGATGTCAATTGTGAAAATAGGTAGATTGCGGACAAAAATATTTTCAATCTAAGCATGGTTGTAATAATAAAAACGCAGAAAGCCACCATTCTGGACTATTCCATTCCAAAGTTATCACCTTAATAATGGGCTACAAAAAATTGTGAAGAATTGAAAGACCTTGTGGGCTAGATAGTGTCAATTCAAGAATGTTAAGCATTTTCTTGGCACCTCTTGGATGCCAGGTCCTCTGCTAAGTGCTGAGAATGCAGTGGAAAGCGGAGCAGCAGGACAATGCTGCACAATCTAGTACCGCCATGAATTACGTGAGCCTGCAATCAGTGACAAATGCCTGATTGAACATTTCCCATGTGCCAGGCACTCTTAGGCTTTGAGCAGTGGAAGATGAATTAATAGGTTCTCAGTGTGGAGGACGTTACCTCTCACTGGGTAGGAAATCATCAGCAAAAAGAACATAGACCTTGAGACTGGAGAGAACCTGATTCAAATTCCAACTCTGTTGCTTGATAATGGGGGTGACTCTGAGAACACAATGCAGTTTTTCGGAGCCCTAGATTTCTTTGTCTATGATATCAGGTCAATACTTAGCTTCAGAGGTGCTGTAGCGTAAGCCCATATGCACCAGTCTTCCTGCGCACCGTCTGTTGGTGCCCAGGGTATCAACTCAACATTTCTTCACATCTGCAGTGAAGACTCTACTCAGACCAAACCATTTTAGTGGAGTGATTTTACTCAAAAGTTGAATGGGCAATGAAAGGAGCAGTTTACATTATACTGCATTTTATTCTTGTATTTTAAAAAATCATCTTGCTCTTCTCTTGTTCCTTGCAGGTATGGTTTATAAATCCTCTCAGCTCCTTACCATAGCTCTCAGTCTTTATTTTGAATGCAGATTTATTTAATTTTCTCGGATTTCCTCCAGGCTCACCTACTCACATCCCTCCAGCTTCATATCCCAGCATCCTTAAAGGAAAAAAAAGAGGGATTTAATATATAAGTATTTATATACAAACAACCATCTTGCCTGTCCCAGAATATTTAGAAATAATGCACACAAGATAGCAGAGCACATAGAAGATGATGGATAAATGGTCTAGAAACACTATTAGGACTTTGTCCCTCCTTGTTCTGTTATTCTATAATAATCCTGTATTTAGGAAACATTGTTTCATTTGAACAGTTCAAAGCAATCTGTAACCTTTATTATTTATTGTATAGAATAGATTACAGAAATAATTGTTTTACGGATGAAAAGATTGTAGCACAGAAATATTCAAATGCTCAAAGTCTAGTGATTAGCTGGCTCCAAGAAGAAGAATAAAGCACCAATTTGGCATCAAGGGGGCTCATGCATAGGGGAATATGTACTTCTAAATGAAAAATGAAATTTGTATTAATTTTTTCAGGTGTTTATTCTACACGATGTTAAATAGGCAGATATTTGGCTTTCTGAATTCACAGACCAGATCTTTAAACAGTTATTAAAATGATTTAATATTTTGAAAAGGCCAATTACCTTCTTACTACCTGAAAAATAAGTTTTTAAATTGATTACTACACAGAATCTACTTAACATTCTGTTTGTGAAAACTTCAGCAAAATACTTTTTATACTCTTTGTACATTCAGCATTGAATCTACTTTGAAAAACTGATTTTAGTTATGCTTTCTGTAAAAGCCATCTATGATGAAGGAGAACAAACTTCTTCAATATCTTTTTTGATGTGATCTGTTTGAGTGGTTGAAAATGCATGCACTTGGTAAAGCAGATGAAAAAAAAAAAGTTCAAGTTGAACCTTCAATCCTGTGACTGTTTTTAAAGGCCCCTGATTAGCAACAAATTCTAGAATCTTATTTAATAAAAATAAGTCCTCTTTGATTTGATTCCCTTCTGGGACAGACTTTAAAATAATAAATATGCAGAGTGTGGTTTCTCTAATTTTATGAATCAGGGTTTTTCCCAAATGTATTTCCCAAAAGGTTGAAGTTATCCAACAGCCTTAGCCCCAAACAGCCTTTCCATGGAAGTTCATTTGCAGTGCTGGTTTCATGAAATCTGGCTTTGAGAAACCAACTGTCCCCTAGAACGTGTGGTGGTGTAGTCTGAGGTTACGTACTGTGTAAATAGACCCCCTGAGTTTATTGGTAGCTACCGACAAACACTGTCCTTAATTGCCTTTATTCCTCTTTGACTCACTCTCCAGCTTTCCAAGGGCTAGAACCCCAATAATCCACCTTCTATAATTTTGAAAATTGTTTTAAATGTTTTATATTATTGGGAAGGCCAGATGAGAATATTAGGTCATTATGAACTACTTTAATACATTAAATTACATTAGAACATGTGAGGATAATTTGTAGTCTACGTGAATAATTTCACATTCATGCAATAAAAGAATAATAAGATAGTAAGATTCTTCATTACAGTTCAAATGTAAGACTGTCCATTAAATTAATTATGTCAATTAATTTTTGTATGTATAGTGCTTACCATGTGCCAGAAAGGATTCTGAGCACTAGCTATGTATCGACTCATTAATCCTCACACCAACGAGAAAGAGGGTATTAGGATTATCTCCATTTTACAGATGAAAAAAACGGAGACATAGAGAAGTTAAATAAGTGGCAAGACTTGTTCCCAGGTGGTCTGAGTACAGGAGACTACACTCACCTCTGTGGTTATTTGGTAATTTGTAGGAAAATACAACTGGAATTTTATGCTTTAAAAAATATTTCAAAGGAATGAACATTAACAGGTGAGTCAGGCTCATTTTACTTTTCATTTCATAGTAGTGTTTCCCACTGTATTAAACTTTTTCGATGTAGACAAAGTCCTTAGACTTAACTTCAAGCCAGTAGAGTATAATCCACAACCTTTTACAGGTGGGCAAAGCACAGCAAAGCAATGTTGCCTGGATGAAGCACCTCCCAACCAATGGCGCTTATTCTGTGCTGGGCCCACTGGAGCCTGGATATTGCCATGTCTCCTGATCATTGGAAAGGTATAAAAGCACTTCAGGAGAGTTTTGGGTGAGATGTATTATTAATAGCTACTTGAATTTCTTATTCTCAGAATGTCTTTTTTTTGTGCCAAAAACTCAGTTCTTGAGAAACGACCAAAACAAATGTCTATATGGCTTTTATGAGAAATTTAGATAGACTACCACTTCAGGGCTTCTTGAAGTAAGCCTGAATCCATGCTTGTGTTTAGATCTTCTGGAAGTCAGGGTCATGATTCTGATGTTTCAATATAACATAGCTTGCACTAAAACCAAATTAAACTTTCAGCATGACGAAAAGGAAATCACGTCTATGTGAAACACAAGACTAGCTGAATTTTTGAACACCTAAACCATGAATTCATTAAGGCATTTAGAGTTGGCAGTGACTATGTGCTGCAGTGATCTGATGACTTTATGATCACAATTCTTGGTTATTGGATGAAACCAAAGGATAGACGACCCAAAGGATAATTGTTGGGTTGGGTCCATTGAGTCAGGAGGAACTGGGATGTTGCTTCAAATGAGAAACAAAGAAAGAAAATTAGCATGTATGGAAAACTACAACTAAGGTATATTGTTATCCACTCTGTGCTTGGAAAATGGGACTGAGGATTAAAGAACATGAGGGAGCAGTGTCTTCAGCCAGAATATGAAATTGCCTTAAGGGGATCCCTGGGTGGCTCAGCAGTTTAGCGCCTGCCTTTGGCCCAGGGCGCGATCCTGGAGTCCCGGGATCGAGTCCAACGTCGGGCTCCCGGCATGGAGCCTGCTTCTCCCTCCTCCTGTTCTCTGCCTCTCTCTCTCTCTCTCTCTATGTCTATCATAAATAAATAAATCTTTAAAAAAAAAAAAAAGAAATTGCCTTAAATAAGACTTCTGTATCACAGCAAGATTCTAGGACAGTGCATACAGGAAGAGAGGGCCTCTGGGAAAGCACAGGTCAGAAGCCCAGAGGAATATAGAAAAACTAGAAGAGCATGCCTGAGTTCAGGGGAAGCTGGGATGGGGGGTGTTCAATACAGGCAGTCAGTTAGGAACCAGGTCATCTGTAGAATCTGAAGAAACAGGGAAAGCAAAGAGGAGAACAGAGGCAAAGCATTATGGAAAAGAAAAGGCCTTGACAAGGGAGCCAGACATGGTTTTCTTAGGGCTACAGAGAGAAAAGTGTATGATCGTTAAGCAAAAGAAATTGGTAGGGGTGAGTAGTCGGAAGTTAAGAGCCAGAGAGGGCACTGTACGGAGAGGCAGCCCCTGACACAGGTAGGGCCTGACAAAACAGTGGAGTCATAAGTCTAATGCAATGTATACATGCAATATAATACAATTGTACTATTGTATCATGTGATATATATCATTATAAAACTATATATAAAATATGAGGGCAGTATAGATTATATATTGTTAGGTGCATAATTCTGCTATACTGTAATAAAATGTGCATAAATATATACCATGCAATGGGGGCAGTATGCTGATAGTTTAACAACAGACCCCCCCCCCCCTCCCAGAAACAAAGTCATCAGGACCACAGCATTTCAGAACAAGAGGCAATAAGATGTGGTGGGAAGGGTGCTGGCCTAGAGTTGTGGATACAAAGTGCAGCTTTGACTTGGTTCCGTATTTATAACTTTGGCCAAGCTTCTTCTCTAGAAGTCTCAGCTTCTTCACCTATAGGATTAAACAGGTGGGACTGGATGGGCTCTCAGAAAACCTGAGAGCCCATCCAGCCCTTCCGATTCTGAGGAGGGACGAGTGTCAGGGTGATTGAATAGATGTAAGAAGTAAAGAGGCCCTGTCCCTGCCTGGCATGTAATTTTTCTACCATGTGACAGGAAAGTCTACATTCTAATCCAGCGTTTCTAAATTCTCTTAAATTGTCGAATGACCAAAGTGTACATGGAGAGGTTTCACATTGTTCCTTTGGTCTCTATTCTACAGAATGCAGCTGCCATTGATGTATATTATCAAAGTAAACTTTATTTTTTTCTAGTTTCATCTGTTCCTTCTTTATAGAGATCCCTCAACTGCCTTCTGAAAGACCTACTTTGGCTAAGGCAAGAATACAGGGTAGTGGGGGAAGAGAGGAAGAACCACAATCTGATTTTGGTTCTGCCCATATCACCCAAATGACCAGAATGTAGTCATCACCACCCTGGCACCCCATGTGGTCAATCCGAATGACTAGTGAATAAGGGATGACTAGATGGCCCAAATGTCACATCAGCAATGTGACACCTCCTCACTGATGAGGTGAGTCCAAAGATCTGCCCTGAGTGTTTGTTATGGACTGCATTGTGTCCCCACAAAATTCATATGTTGAAGTCATAACCCCAGGTACCTCAGGATGTGACTATGTTTGAGGATAGGGCCTTTAAAGATGTAATTAAGATTAAATGAGGTCAAATGGGTGGACCCTAATCTAATATGACTGGTGTCCCTATATGAAGAGGATGTTAGGATACACACACAGAGCTAGAGGTGACCACATGAAGACAGAGAGAGAAAGCAACTACAAGCCAAGAATAAAGTCCTCAGAAACCCATCCTGCCGACATTTTGATCTGAGGCTAATGGCCTGCAGAACAGTGAGATAATACATTTCTGTTCTCTAAGCCACCCAGCCTGTGGTATTTTGTAATGGCAGCCCTTGCATGCTGCTAATATGGCATCCAAAGTCATTCTCACCAATTCAAGTACAGAACAGCTTTTATGTACCTGGATATCACTCATAGCACCTAGTTAATACTTTTAAGAGGTGTTTTTTATAAAAATATTTTATTTCTCGTCTAACGCCTTTAGGGAGGAAATGTAAAATATTGACATTTAACAGGATTATGCTCTAATTGTATTGTGCTTTTAAGAGTCACGTTTCCTTTGAATCTTGGAAAAGGTGATGGAAAAAATACATAAATGAACTTGCTGTTCCTGTCATTTGTGTTGGTGGAATATCACCTTGCTGATGTGTTATTGTTTAAAACATCTGGATAGACCAATTTATTTTCTTTTATGAAGAGTGTGTGTATTTAAAGCAGACCCCTTCAACTAAGCGCAGCGTGGAGGGCTGAAATCCAGGCTTTGTCCCACCAGCCAGGAGCACAGCGCCAAGTGAGGAGACGCAGTTTAACAAGGGATTACATGGCCTGGACAGGTTCCCAAGAGCAATGAAACCAAGGGGGATAAGCCGTCTTGTCAGAGCAGTTAACTAGAGAAGAAGTGGGAGGGGCAAATGACTATTCTACTCCATTTAGTGTTCACTTCAAAATCATGTGAGGTGCTGAGTTCAAACTCCATTTTTATTTTTTATTTTATTTTTTTTTAATTTTTATTTTTATTTATTTATTTTTTCAAACTCCATTTTTAATAGCGGTATCGTGGCCAGGACTTGAGAGCAATACTAGGTCCAGTTTATTTGTTTGTATCCTCTCTGCTTAGAAGCTGGGGCCGTGTGTCTGTTGAATTGAATCTTCTACAAAAATGGAAAATTCCCCATTGTAATAGGTACATCTCATCGGTAGGTAGATGGAAGTGTGTGTGTGTGTAAATGTACAATATGAACATTCTAGGTATAATATTTAGAACTTCCCATAAATAATTTCTTAGGCATAAATTTTCTTCTGAGTGAAACAAGCATTACCATTATTATCTTGATCAAGAGAGAAGGAGAGAAGCAAGCAAGTCTTCCAGAATTCAGTCATGTGGTAAAGTGAACTCAGAATTTGGGAATGGTTGCTCTGAGGCCTTTATTCCAAGAGCTCACCAGGGACCCCCCTCCCTTCCAGAGAGGCTAAATGATGATGCATTTTCAACTAACTGCATTCAAGCGTCTGGAGAATTAGGGCTAAATCATTACCCTGGAATACAAATGAATGTTCTTTCACCAAAGGACACCATAAACAGATGTTCCTCCTCCCCCTTCTTTAACTATAAAACACTTTTGTTGTTGTTTTTAAAAAGGATCTGTAGTCATATTTCAAAGGAACTTTCATTCCCTTAGGGGCAAAGGGATTAATATTTATTATGTGGTACTATTTGCCATGAACCTGGCATATGTTATCTCATTTAATCCTCAAAGTAACCCTTTGAGGTAGGAACTAGTAGCTCTCATTTAAAAAAGAGGAAATAAAGACTCAGGAGGATTATAATCTTTCCCAAGACCACGGAGGGAATAAGTACAAAGCCAGATTTCAACCTGGATTACTAATTCTGCATGAACCTTGCTCCTTCTACTTCATTCACAGCTTCTCAAATTCCCTAAGGCTGATTGTTAGACTCCAGGCATAATCCATAAATATTAAATTACTTTTCTGTTTGCTTAACCCATCATGAAAAACTGGCTAGAGAGGTTTTCATCAAATCTGGAGGAAATATATGGGATGGTCTCACTTTAGAAAGTAGACTATGTGGCATTTCTGAATTTCACTATGGAGGAAACTGAGGAATACACAGGTAATGCCTTAAGACAAGTGGAGGAACAATTCTTTCAAGGACAAATAAGAGTAACATCCAACAGAATGGCATTTGATGGCCATCTAGAGGAGTGCTGCTTGATCAAGTGTGATTGAGAAGAACGCTGTGCTAATCTGCTCAGGTGGGCCATAACAAATACAACACACTGGATGGCTTTCACAACTGAAATTCATTTTCTCACAGTTCCAGTAGCTGGAAGTCCAAGATCAAGGTCTTGGCAGGTCTTGGGTTTCTTCTGAGACTTCCCTCTCTCCTTGGTTTGCAGATGGCCACCTTCTCACTATGTCCTCTTATGGTCTTACCCCTGTGTTTTCATGTCTGTATCTTAATCTCTTCTTATATTGCCATTAGTCATATTAAATCAGGATGCACTCATCTGCCCCACTTTTCCTTGATTTATACCTTTAAAGACCCTATCTTCAAACACAGTCACATTTGATGTGATAGGGATTAGGATTTCAGCAAATGGATTTGGGGGAAGGGACAGAAGATAGCCTGTAACAGAAAAAAGAAACCAAAGCCTAGTAAGAAACATTTGTCTGTCGATTAGGAGGGCATACTGTATGCCTGAAATGTCATGGATAAAAAGATTATGAAAATGGAATTATGCTAAGAAACCTAGTATCAATTCAATATTGAAGTTTGTTACAGTTACCCTGACTGAAAAGGTAAGGGGGTGTTAAGGAATGCACTATTCAAGGGAAAGGTCCTATTGGAGCCTCAGAGCCTCCACATCTTCATCAACAAAACAACATTCGTGATTCAGACACTATTAAAAATATATCTTTAGGATTTACATCAGTTATTTCAATGTGGTGCAATAACAGGGGAACAACATAGGTCCCTTGCATAAGGATGATTTCCTTCAACTACTTTTTTACTCTCAAATCCCTAAAATATCCTACAAGTGTCTGTTTCACCAGAAGTACATCACGAAGCCAACATTCCAAATTGCTGGTGTTCCTCTCTGGTGTGTTTCAGAAACTAACAAAGAAGGATCCAGAATGAGTAGCAGCAGGGTGTGTTCATATGTGCCCCAATGTAATTAAAAGTACAGGAGAGACATTTAGATAAACCTTATTACAAATCTGAAAAAATTGAGGTTCTACATTAGCTCTGTCCAATAGAAATATAATGGGGGTCATTTTATATTATTAAAAATTTTCTAGTAGGCCACATGGAAAAAGCATAAAGGAAACAGGTTAACTTAATTTTAGTAACATTTGTTTAACCCAACATATCAAAAATATTATCATTTCATCATGTAATCAATATAAAAGTTATTAATGAGGTATTTTATGTTCTCTTACTCTGTACTTAACTAAGTCTTTGAAATCCTGTGTGTATTTTATACTTGCAATCCATACCAATTTTCACTGGAAATACGATCTTCATTTAGATTTCATAAAATTACTATTACAAAAGTAGATTCATATATCCACATTGTTCCAAACTTAACTTTAAATCATTTTAATTTATTTAATTTATTATGAATTAAGCTCATTTATTTATAATAACTTAATCAAGTGTAAGTCTGTACATTTAAATTAATTAAAATTAAATTAAAAAAATTTAGTTCCTCAGTCATGCTAGAGACATTTGAAGTTCACATTAACCACATATAGCTGGTGGCTACAATGTTTGACAGCACAATTTTGAACACAATGGATGCAATTACATTAAAAAATAACTACAATTAAGGAAAATTATTAGACTCAACAGTATTTTTTCTTGTTCCTATTATGCTTTCATGACGGTTAATGATTTTTCTGACCCAAACAAGTCATAGGAAGAAGGCAGGGTGACCTAGTAAAATCACATAAGATGTTTGGATGACAGTCCTGTCTTTGTCCCAACTCATTGGGATGACCTTGAGAAAGTCATTTCATTCCTCATACCCTTGGCTTTCTCCTCTGTCAAAAGAAGGAGTTGGTCTAAAATCTCTTCCAGCTGTGATTTTTTGTAATCTTGAATTCACTGAGGAATCAAAGCTGACTTGTGTGACAGTAATTATGAGAACAATATTTTGTTTACATTAGAAAAAACTCTTTCTCTTCTTATTCATTACACTCACAACGCACAGGATAATACTGATGTACTACACTAGATTTTGTCAAGATGTCAATAGTTATGCAACTGAAAACCAAATCATCTAGAAACTTTGCCTCCCCTGAGTCAATAAGAGATCTTATAAGAGATGTCACCTTCCTGGGGAAACCAGCTGAGTCCCAGACCCTCCCATGTCCCTTTCTGTAAGAGCTAACTAGAGACCTTGTGTCAGGCAAGGCTTTCCAAATTTTGAGATTCATTGCCCATAAGATGATGAATGATACTTTTCAACAGAATGTCTTATTTAGATGATAGCTTTTACAGTAAAATGTATTGATTAAATTAGTAGCTATTTATTATTTTTAAGATTTTATTTATTTATTAATGAGAGACACACAGAGAGAGGCGGAGACAGAGACAGAGGGAGAAGCAGGCTCCATGCAGGAAGCCTGATGTGGGACTTGATCCTGGGACCCCGGGATCACACCCTGAGCCAAAGGCAGACACAACTGCTGACCCACCCAGGAGTTCCAATATGTGACAATTTATTTGCTTGCCTCCCCTTGAGTATTTAATGTGTTAACATTTAAAAAAATCCTATACTCTTCTGACTAAAATAGCAATATCGTATGTATTTAAATGTTTTGACATAGGCAGGATGATGATTTGATACAGAAGATCAAATCTTCTGTAATCTTAAAAAACATTTTCACCATTTTCAGGTATTTCTCTTCAGTCTTGTTTTCTATGTTTTTATTTTTATATTTGCCTCTTACCAAACTGGGGTCAATTGTATGTATGTGAAGGCTTTTCAGGTGTCAACGTGGCGAGGCTACCATCTCCACTGAGGCAATCAAGCACTAAGATGTGCTCTAAGTGGAAATGAAGGTTTTTAACTAATCTTGAGGACAGGAGATCATTCTGAGTTATCTGTGTGGCTTGATTTAATCAGTTAAAAGGACCTACAAGTAGGCTTTCAAAAGAGAGAGACTGGAAGACCCAGCCTGTGAACAATAGTATCAATCCACGAGCTCCACTGTGCACCCCTTCCTGACAGCCTGCCCTGTGGATTTCAGACTTATAATCATGTCAGACAATCCTTGTAATAAATCTCTTCATATATATATATACCTGATACTGGTTCTGCTTGTCTGGTCTCATCCTGGTTGATACAATATATACTTTTATAGTTTCTCATATCACTAAATTTTCTTCAAGACTATTTTAACATCTCCATTACAGTCCGTTATAAGTCTAAAGCCCATATCATTATTTGACATTTAAGTGACTTGTAAACTTCCTTCATTATAAGTAACACTGAACTGCAAATACTTGTACACAAATCATTGTGTGCATAAGCACTAGGCTTGCAGCAATATTTTACTTGCAGACTTCGCTCCACCAAAACATGGGGGACATCCACTTTGTGAAAAACACCATGCTGGCAGGCTTTGGGGAGGGACACCAAAATGAACAAGCCATAAAGGACATGCACAGTTACATTGCAGGAGGAAGGAGGTGAAAAGTACTTTTAGTGAAACAGCAAGTTCAGAGGATATTCTAAAAGAAAAGAGGGTATTTTTGACTGTGGGATGAAGTCAGTCTTTATGAAAGAGGGGGCATTTCAAAAATAAGGGCATTTAAGATATTTGGAGATGGACATTTCAGATGAAGGAGGAAATAGTAGTAAAAAGACACAGAGCTAGAAGCTTATTAAAAAAACAGGAGCACACAGTATTACAATAGTGAATAAAGTTAGAAAAGTTATGCAGAGGCCAGGTGTCAGAATTTTAGATAGTGTAAGGCTAAAGGATGTGGGCTTCATTCCACAACCCATGAGCTGGTGCTGGGGATAGGCCTGGATCTTGAGTCTGTAGTGATGTCTCTTCCACCTGGGTGCACATGTGCCAACCTGGACCTTGGGCCCACAAGGCCCAATACCTGGATCCATGGGAACCAGTCTGGTGCTGGGACCTGCTCAGAGCCTGGTATTGCAGGCACCAGTCTGAGGTTGACCTGGCACAAGGTGACCCTGGAGCCTGGGATAATGAGAGTCTGCTTGTAGCTTGGATCTCAGGGTGGCCTGGTGCTGGAGTGAGCCAGGGGCCTGTAGCTGGGGTAAGTCAAAAGTATGAGTTCTCAGGAGTTGGTCTGACAGTAGGTCCAGCTGGGAGCCTGGGTTTGCAGGTAACTGCCTGGCAGCTCTAGAATTTCTGAGGTCTCCAAGGCACAGCCAAAGTGTAAGAGTTCCAGTATAATACGGATGGAATCTTGTCTGTTGGCCTTCCCTAGAAGAGAAGCTCTACTGAAGTCCAGGCTCTTTTCTGGACAAGATCCCCTCAAGGGAGATTATACTCTCCAGAACTATGGTTCTCCACCTGACAGAGCTGACATGGGGCCTGAGTCAGTAAGATATGTGTATCAGATATGCCACCAGCAGAAAACCACTGCCCTAGGATCAGCCTAGACCTGAAGTATAAACCTGTTCCAAAATAGAATGCCAGAATGGATTTCCTGGGTCCAGTTTACCCAAAGGCCCTACCTTGAAACAGCTTTGGAAACTCATTACTATTGATGTGGAATTATAGGAGTGTGGCTTGAGGTCTGGGAGTATTTAGTCTGGGGCTTTTGACACATACCTGTCTGGGGAAAAAGAACAAAGCAGACTTGTACTTGGATGCTCTGGGGTACTTTGAGTTCATATTCTTAATCTTTATATAGTTAAGATTTGTCTTTTTATGTTATTTGGTATATATTTTCCTTAACACCTTCCTTCTTGGGCCGAAGAATGGGTTTTTCTTTAAGTGTACTAGAAATTCATTGTTTGCAGATGACTAAGCTGTAGACTAGACACAAAAGTACAGTGTCAGAGTTGACATGAAAGATTAAGAACCTTAGAACTCAGGAGACAGGTAAAATCTGATTAATTAAGTGTGTCTACAATATGTAAGTACCTATTTGGGGACACATAATAGCTTCTTAGAGGAATGGAAGTTATATCTTGCATTGTAAACTATTATGAGCTTTTTGAACCCGGTAGAAGCATATAACTGCTCTTGCTCTGAAATAGGGCTTCTCAGCCACAAAAGGACTAACCTTTAAGACTGGGTGGTTCTTTAAAATGGGAGCTATCCTGTGCATTATAGGATACTTAGCACCACTGTAGACTTTCCCAACTGGATGCCAGCAGAACGCCTGTACCTGTCATGAAAATTAAAAAATGGCTCCAGACATAGTCTAATGTCTTTTGAGAGGCAATTTCACCCCCAACTGAGAACATATTTAGGCTCTAGACCATGTTCTTTCAAACTATGGTCACTGTTTGGGTTACTTAGAGGTGCCCACACTGCAGAAATGGGTAGCTCATCAGGTATATGCTGTGTGCTGTTTTCTAAATGTCACTTGATTAAAAGGTGAATATCAAGACTTCCAGGTGTCGGTGATGTAGGAGACTATGGGCAGGCCTTGGGCT